>NC_061115.1:146349883-146355287 GCF_002878395.1 Capsicum annuum | reverse complement strand
TCACATGCCTAATTGAATGTGTGGACATATGGTTCAAGTGTAATGTCCAATTGGATGTGTGTATAGCTAGGGCCTCTTGTTTGAATGATTGTGTATGCGGTTAAAGTCCTTGTCTAATGAATGAGTAAGCATGGTTAAAGTCCTTTCTCAATGTGTGTGTGATTGTGGTTATGGTTCTATACATAATGTGAATTGTTGAACCAATAAGTGTGGAGGGACAAAGTCCCCCACTTTATGTCTAATGAATGAATTCTTAAGAATGATGATGAGCCTTGGTATCTTGATTAGCATGTGATATATCTATGTGTATGGATAAGTGTGTGAAAGAGATAAAATATGATATATTGATATTATATTGTTTGATAATGATATTTTATCACTTATCCTTGAGTTACATGATAGTGTTCCAACTGCTAAACGTCTTCAGACCCTATGTCTGCATGCGATATAAGGGCCATAGCATCTTTTTCTCTTTATGCATAGTGATTCGGCGGTAGAACCGGTTCGTGCATTGACTAGACGTGGTGAGGTTCCTTACTTTGGAAGATATTTATCTGTTGGTCTCTTATTTTTAGACTTACTCTCTTTTAGACTTCGCTTGGCTATCATCGGGGGCTTGTCCCAACATATACATTTATTGACTTCATTTTGTATAAAGGTGTTGTGACCAACTGCGAACTTGAGCGTGTGTTAGATATTATGAATCTAACGTTGACTTTTGATATTACTTCCGCAAATCTTGACTTGTGAGTTAGATTTCATTCGACTTTTATGGTATAATAAGATGTTTGGGTGGGGTTATTGGGGCGACCTTCAATTCATGTGAGCTTGGGGTGCCCATACGACATGGCCCGAACGATTTCCAAACAACCAATTATATCCTAATTAAAACCAATTTCCAAACAACCAAACCATTTTCCATTTATTAACTAAGGTCATTGATATTGGTATCATCATAGTAACCCTTACTTGTAAATATCATCCATAGACAACCATTTATTGGTTTAAAGGGACTTTCAAGTGCCATTCCATTTACCATATTAAACCACTTGGTGAATTCCATGTACCCCACAAGCATAACCATTCGCCATTTACCATTCCAAGCCATTTAATCCATGACAATTCCTTTACCATGTTTTAAAATATGCAAGAGTTCCATTAAAGTAGTCAATGCAATGAACATATCTTTATAAGTATTTTGTCAAACACATTAGGGGCATTATATGACCAAACTAATTCCAATTACCATTAAACTATTCCCATGCAATCCAACTATCCAAAACAACCATTAATGCATATAAAAGCATAATTAAAACCATGGTAAACCATAACCAACCATTTAACATCAAAAACCCCAATTCATATTTGAAAACCAAAAACATACAATCAACGAAATAATGGAAACATTCATAAAACCATGCCTTTAGATAAAATTAACAATGTTGGAAGAGAACATGACTTAAACCAAGATAATGATGGTAACAAATCACTAAGACAAGTCCCAAATCAATCCTCTAGTTGAAACCCTAGCTTCCCTTTCCCAAAATCTTTTGATAGAATGTTTGAGTATTTGGAGGAGTTTCTAAGAGTTAATGAATCGAATAATAGGGTAAATAACCTTCCAAGTAGGTTATAAGTTGTGGTACCTTATTGGGATAAGTGGGGAAATGTCAAGAATATCCCCACTTAAGTTGCACCCAAATCCCATCATAGGGGTACGACTAACCCACATGAGTCGTACCCTCTGATATGAGTGGTACCCTCCACTCATACCCTTAGCCTCTACCTTTGGATACAATATTGTGCAGCATACGACTCATCCAAATGGCCACCAGGTAAATAATTTAGTAAAATGATCTCCTATGTGAATTCTGACTATTCCAACAGCTATGGAATATTGATTTTAGGCTAGGTAGACCTTTGGTTCGGTTCCTAATGCACCCAAGCTCATTTTGACCTATTGGTCAAAAAGTTGGAAATTTAGAAATATAGGTGTGGGACCAACATTTTGTTGAAACAACCTCAAATTAAAATTTTGACTACACCAACGCATCTAGGACATCGAAATTAGGGTGCTTACATAGTTCATTTATGAAAATTAGATTCTGAATGAATCCCACAGCATCACTGCAAACTTGGAAAAAATTCTAAGTTACAAGTACTGGTGCCATGATGATCGCGCAACGATCATCATGATCACACCATGGCAATTGTGGCAAGGCCTATGGCAATCGTAATATGTCGATTATAGCTATAGTGATGGCAATTGCGGTATTTCCATGCCTGAAGGGTCTATAAAAAGGCCTTAATATCACTAATTTGGGCATTTCCTCTTCATCCTTAAGACCTAAAATCCCTAAATGGGTATGATGACTCATAATTTTGTCTTTTGGATGACTTGAGAGCTTTATAAATATCTTTTATCGTGATTATCATTTGAATTAAGGTAAGATTTTATAACTTTATTGATGAATTTCTTGGTTTTTGACCCAAAGCCCCAAATTCACTTGGGGCTTGATTTTAGCCTAAAGTGTGCTTGGTGTACACCGAATTTTTAGGGTTTTGATACTATGAGCATAATATCATGTTGGATTGGCTTCAAAAATGTATTTTTGGTACATAGAACTCACTTGGAGTTTATGGTTTCATTTTTGGACCCAAAGCAAAATGGTACGATATGGGTATCATTATTCTTGTGTTGATGCGTGGATTATGATTTTTATAGTGTGATGGCATTTTGGGTGATGACGAGCATATGGTGAATGATGTAAGGTTTTGTGTTTCATCTTTGAGGTAGGCTTTTTTCTACTCTTCTTCGTAGATGATGTATGATATATATTGCATGTGAGTGTTAAAATTGATTATGAGTAGAATAACTCAGTCTTCATTATTGACATTTGGGAATTAGATGAGGGTTCTAAACCCGTAAGGTGGTATATTTATGACCCTTTTAGAATCCTATTTCCTTCTCCCTATATTGGACAAATTTCTATCATGGATATGATGTGAAGTTAGGATTGGGATGTGGTTTTGGCATTGGAAGTATGGTGAACCTTAGTTGGGCTAGCCTAGTTGATCTTAAAACTGTGATTTGGGTAAAATGGACTTAAATTCCCATGTTTCTAGTCAAATTTCCTATCTTAGGTTTTGGCATTAGATGTATAGTGAACCTTAGTTGGGCTAGCCTAGTGATCATTTACTTTATACCTTATGGGACTTAGACTTTACTGTAGCCCTCGTAGGGCTTGCACGTTACTTTAGCCCTTGCAGGGATCGCTCTTTATTATTGATATTGATTTGGATATTATGATAATATGATTATACTGGGCAAGACCAGAGGATATTATGATGATGCGATGATGCCTGACAAGGTCGGAGGATACTATGATGATGTGATGATATCCGATAAGGCCAGAGGATGATTATAATGATGATTGTTATGATAGTGATGGTTATGATATTGGTATTATGATATTTTGGATTTCGTTGCATTCATACTTGTATGCATATTGCTTATCAATAGTATATGCCTATGTCTATAAGCCAGTATAGGATGGCTGCATAGATATGGATGATGGCTATGCCTTGTTTTGTTGTATGTTGATTTAGCCTTCCGAGCCTGGGGTGGTAAGGGTACACATAGGCTCAGCTAGGTATTAGGTTGTCTGAAATAGCCAATTACTCTCACGGTTATTGATATTGTTACTATCATTGTTTTAAGCATTGTTATGTCTAGCTTATGACAAATTGGTCATTGATTTTGTATCAAGATTTGAGGTATGATTATGGCCTCTTCTATCTTACTATTTTATTATCACGTCTGATAAATTCCTAATGAGACAAATGGATTAGAAACCCTGGGTATGTTAGTACCAAATCCTAATATAATTATAATGAGGCCTTAAACTAAAGACATGATAATCCAGGATGTGCTTTGAGTTGACCTTATAAATATATATATGTAAATGTAGCTATATGTATCTAGGGTATTATCATATATACCTTTCATCATTGTTCATATTGTATATTCATTACTTGGCCTTGTATATTGCTATTAATCTTCGTACGTACTTTATTTGTATATTTGACAGGGATCCACAGTATAGTGCTATCATTTTTTGAGTATGGATAGAATAGGATAGATCATCCTCGATACTTTCTTAGCCTCATTATGTTAGTATATCTGACATGAATAGGATAGGTGATCCTTATTATCTCATTGGATATTTTGTGGTTATTGAACACTGGGTGTAGTTTCTATTCTATTTTTATGTTATATATATCTATTTTATCTTTAGAGCTCAGTTGGTAGTTACCTACTGAGTACCATTTGTTTGTACTCTTACCATATTTTTGTAGCTTGCAGACCATAGTATAGGCTATCATCGTAAATGTGTGTGTCGTGAAGAGTAGCCATGGTTCAGAAACTTAGAGTGAGCTCCTAACATTAGGAATATTACTTATATCTTTCTTATGTATTAGACTAGTCTCTATGTTATATTCGAAGATAAATTATATTAGTGTATTCATTGTACATTTTGTACTCTAGTATAATTAGTAGCTCTTGTTCTGATATCACTAGGTTTTGGGATTTATTGATGTGTTTGATCTCTTGTTACATTTAGTATGAATTTTTTCCTTATTTTATTTGGTAGTCTACTACTATCCGTTCCAGACTACGAGTTTGGCTTTCCTTTTGGTGGGTCATAGTAACCGCCATCATGATCCAAGCTATTGGGTCGTGACAAATTAGTATCAAAGTTTAGGTTGCACCGGTGCGTTAGTGTCACGCATCAAATCCTATTGGGGCAGACAGGCACCCATAACCGAGGAGGCCCGGGAGAACCAGCTCATAACCTTATACTTCCCATGCATACCTCTATGACAACCCGAAATTCGGACAGCATCAAGCCGCATATAAAAGTAAATAATCACCTGTATAAGCTTGAGCACATATATATGTATATACAATACTTGGCCGTTGGAGCCATCACGTCTATTAACAAAACACCACCTTGACTGTACATTAGGTCTACAAAGACTCTAGACAATACACAGAGTTTAACTAAGATAGGGACGCACCCCACCATATAACTAACTTCTATACAATACCAAATGTGACTAGATATGACACAGAAAGCCCCAAAGCAACCTGGAGCTCACCAAAAGCAGCTGGATATCCTGGCTCCTACTTGTGCAGTGTATGAGCTTAGGTACCTATGCCTACAGCATGAAATGCAGGTCCCCAGTGGGGAACGTCAGTACAAAATATGTACTGAGTATGTAAAGCTGTAGATAATCACATATGATATAGGAGCTCAATAGAAATCAGAAACAAGTGAATAAATCGTAATAGGAGTGGACCACACATATTAGAACTTGTGACAACCTGTACATTGTATTT
>NC_061115.1:146348152-146349783 GCF_002878395.1 Capsicum annuum | reverse complement strand
TACTCAGTACATATTTTGTACTGAGTATGTAAAGCTGTAGATAATCACATATGATATAGGAGCTCAATAGAAATCAGAAACAAGTGAATAAATCGTAATAGGAGTGGACCACACATATTAGAACTTGTGACAACCTGTACATTGTATTTATTCAATCACTTTACCTTCGTTCTTATCATCTTTGTAATTATTACTGTACTGTACTGTAACCATTAGGCTACCTCCAGTACATATCAACTGGGATCGACCCATGATAGGCTTATGCCCCTGGGATGCCACCCATAAACACATAAATAGGGATCGACCCATGATAGGCTTATGCCCCTAGGATACCACCCTATAAGAGAGAACTTCCATCACTTAATTCAATTAATCTTTGAGATTGTTATTTTGGTTTCCATCACATTTTTGATACTTTGAACAATGATACATCAATAAGAGACATATAAATAGTCCATCAATGAAATAACAATGAAGTAAGAACTCATTGGCATATCAATGAAGTGTTTTGGAGTCATCAATACCATAACAATGAAGTAGGAACTTATTGGTATATCAATGAAACATTTTGGAGTCATTAATAGCACATGGATCTTGTTTGAGTAACCGGATACCTTCTGACATTCATTAGTGCAATAAATATGTAAGATTAGGAAGACAAGTATTGGAATGTCTTGACATCTTGTAGGGTGGAAACAAGTTCATTGGTAACGTAGGACATCATACAAAACCACTATGGATCACATGTTATTGAATAAATTTGGAAACTTTCTTAATAGAACAATTGTTCACTTTCTTGCCAAAGATATGGTATAGAGTATGCTTTACATACCTAACTGTTAACCTTCAATACTAGTCCCAAATGGACTTCCGATCTTTGCGGATTACTTATCTACAATGAACATATATAGCAATTTAGTATTAGCAACCAAACATCACAATTCAATTATTTGAATTCACCAAAATATTGGTTAAGTAGTAAGCCTTAATTACACCATAAAGGGTGTCACTTTAACCCTCTTATACTCCAATTACATTCACATGCCATGCATATTCATACAACATCCTCCAATATCAAGTTTGGATTCATTTATCCTCCCAACCAATCAATTAAACCAAATTGAGCCATAGACATAAATTCATCAATTCAATAGTATATAACCATATTCACCTTCCATAACTCAATTACCATATCCACCTTCCACAATTCAATACAACCAAACCATGCAAAATAGTCCATAACCCTATTTCCATCACCTTTCAATAACAACCAATACATATAATCCTCTATCACACATATACATATGGAAAAAACAAAGGAAAACAATATTATACCTTAGAATTCACCTATTTATTATGAAATCCTGTTTACACAAATAATAGGTTCCATTTGAAGCTCTTGAGATGACAAACGCAGTTATCAGATTACTTTGGAATTTCTACTGTTGAATCAAAAGTAATTTAGAGGTCAAATTTGGATAAGGTTTGTTATTTCTCAATGATTGATGATGAAAATGAGTTTTTGAACTCATATACATGTATATATACACATATTCAAATCCATAATATAATAGGAAATGACCAAAATGCCTTTAAAATTTAAATAATGTCAAATCTGTCCTTTGGTGGAC
>NC_061115.1:146246544-146345152 GCF_002878395.1 Capsicum annuum | reverse complement strand
GGTTACAATAAAAAATGGCCTATGATCCTTTCCTAACCCCTATGCTATAATCTGGGAAGAACTAATAAGGCAAGTTTTATATTCAGCACAAAGAAGGAGCTGAGTAAGACCTCACACACACATGGTACACAAGTACATTGCATATCACTACTTATCTGATTCATGCAATTTATTCAGAAAAAATCATCAAGTTGCTAGACTAATGCCACAAAAAGATGCACCCAGTCACAGATGAATATAATTCACACATTTATAAGCTCATATCAATATAGAGGTGATCAAAAGTCACAAATAAGGTAACTGCCTCAAGTACCTATATTGCTCCTAATTATCTACCAAAAATTGTTACAACAATATCCTACCCTACACCCTCAACTTAAAATTAAAAATAAAGCTAAACTAAGGGTTAGAGTATCCCTGGAATGGATCAATCTTGGGGTTCATGGGTTTCTAGCCCTGCTACTATATCATCTGCTACATTCTCTCCATCGGGAGCTTCTGTCCCTATAGTGGTAGGGGGTCTGCTATAAAAGGCACCTATAGCCCTAGATTTTAAAGCCTCCTCCCATATCACATTATTCGCTAGGGACTCTATTCTTGCTTTCTTCAACTCCTCTTTTTTGGCCTTATTTTTTGCCTTTTTTTTTCACTCTTCTGTCTTCCTAGCTGTCAGGGTCTTCTCTCTTATCTTTGCCCCTCTGCTCACCCTCCTTCTTCTTTTTCTTTGGTGAATCTCTAGTGAGGTCAAGCATTGAAATTTCTTTCTCAGATTTATGTATAGCTGGATCTATCGGCACCATAAATTAGTGCTACTACAACACCCCAACATCTGCCTTTACCTTGTTCAAGGTCGCTCTAAATTTAGAAAGATTAGCTCCTCAAATTTATTTTTCCATGTATCAAATCGGATCTCCAAATCTACAACTCGTCCAGGAAAAGTCATAAAAGGCTCAAGGGCAGCCTTGATTCTCTTTTCTACTACAGTGGCAAACTATTTGGCAAAAGGATGTAGCTGTGCCTCACACCATTTGGCTTGTTTGGACACTTTTCTTATATCAATCAGATGAAGTACAAACCCTGCTGATGCTATAGTAGCTGAGGGATTGGGTTCATTCTCACACACTAAGCCTGTTTATGCTGAAAAAGTTAGATGTGCAGTCTCAGAATCTTGCACTTCCACATTAGGTGCCGAACCGGCATCTATAGATGAAGGGTCTGCTGCTACCTCTACACCTCTATCAATTCTTAGTCCCAGCTGATTTTCATTATACCGTATGGGATTGTGTGTCTTTCAGGTAGAAATGTCATCATTAATCCTTACAATCTCTGGCACATTAGCAGCTCGGCACAACTCTGTGATAAGACACGGGAAAGGATAAATAGTATCAGTTCTTGACATTCTAATCTTCATCTCATCAGTAATGATTTTCCCGAAATTAAGGAGAAACTACTGCACCATGCTTGCTACTAGGATAGCTCAGTCATTACCCAGAATGTTGTCTCCATCAGTGGGCATCAGCCAAATACGCACTACTCCCCACCAAAATTTTGCCTCTTGAGTTAAAGAGGACTTATAGATTCTCTCGTTTGGGTTGGTCACCAATGTTGGTTCCTCTTCGGCTATGATGTTGGCCAACCACGGATATTGATTTGCCCAATTTTTAATCCGAGCATAGACTAATGGTGAAGTATCCTGAGGACTGAAGTTGGGGCCATGCAAGAACATGTTGATGGTTTTAATTGAGTTATCAACCCTTACACCCCTTACCTAAACTTTCTCCAACAGGGGCTGGTTTGTAACTCTTTCTTCTGACCTACACATGTTTTCCAACCGAGCTTGGTAGTTCGTGTAAAACTCTTGGACAAATGCAGGGTAAAATAAGCTTCCCCCTTTTCTAGTCTGTCCCAAGCCGTACTCTTGGAAATTCTATTCCACTTCAGGATACCTACGAAGACCCTTGGTGATAATCCTCTTTTCTTCCTGAATTGGCCTTTTAGTCCTTCTTCTTTCAGTTCTGCAGAGCCCAGCAGTGAAGATGCCCTCTTCCTTGGAAATTTTCCATCTAACATTATCTCGAACTTCAGGGTTCTTACATTTGATAAGTGTTCCCCGAATTGGCGACTCCTAATCATCTTGTTGTTCAGTGGAAGAGGATTCAGATGTTGTTCCCTTAGACTCAAGCTCCTCAGACTCTTTATGTTCTTCCTCTTCAGATTCAGCATGTTCAGACTCATGCTACTTATGTTCAGAATGTTCATATGCCTCCTGCTCAGAAGCAATTATTGTTTCAGTTTCCTCACTATCCTTCACCTCAACTAGTGAGGGTGGTGAAGGCTGGTTAGGGCTTTGCTTCTTCTTTCGCTTCCTGAGCAGAGGTTCTTCCTCTTCATAATCAGACTCCTTATTGATGAGCTTCCAAAGTACACTTTTCTGTTGTTCCTTTTTTGTAAGAATAGGGCTCTTTTCTTTGGGTAAAATTATAGGGTTCTTGTAGCAATAGAAAAACCATTAGTCAATCCTCAAGAGCCTAAACACAAACACATTAATAATTTAAGCTTCACAGCCTTTGAAAAGGTTTATTCATGCTTCAGGTTCCAGGTGTGATGAAATTTCTTGATAAGTTGCCACGACTGTGATAGCTTATCATAATTGTTGTCAACCTTAGATAGAACCTACGAACCTTGATCAACTTCTGATGACATTTTTTATAAGCCATCACAGTTGTGATAGATTATCATGAATGTCGTCAACTCTTATCAGAACCCCACTTTTGATTTTAACTCAATTTTTGGTCCCATTATTTCTCAAAATCCACTCGAGTTCTAATTTTTGAGCTGAATTTTATGCTTTTAGGCTTGCACATCAAACCCTAGTTCCAAATTTCAGCCCCTTTTCCAGTTGAACTTGGTTCAAGTCTCTTGGGAACTTAAGTTGTCATCAATCTATCTCTTACCACTTGAAGAGAAAAGTCAAATTTAAATCATACCTGATGGGAGCCTTCAATGTGATTACACGCACAAGAGGAAGTAGGAAGAAATTCTTGATTTTACTTGCAAACCCACACACAAGGAAACTTTCTTTTTGTTTTACTTGGAAAAAAAATTAAATAAGGAAATAAAATACTCTAAATATGGAAGGAAACTAACTTAAAAGGAAGTAAAAAGAAGTGGAAAGGTGGAAAGGTTCGATTGGGCCCGGGTCGGATCTTTATAATTGGCCTAGATTTGGTTGTTAAGTTACTTTCTGATGACATCTTATGGTGGCTTGTCAAATGTGTGATGACCTATCACGGATGTCGTCAGCCTTAACAGAACTTCAATTCAAAATTAGCCTCTCTGATGACAATTCTGATAGCTTATCATAATTTTGACGGCTTATCATGAATGTCGTTAGGACCTTTTCTACTGATTTCTTTAGTTTTCTAAATTTTGTCAACTATAACTACAAAAATAAACACTTTATTGGAATATAACATTTTGGGTTGCCTCCCAATAGCGCCTAATTTACTGTCACGGCACGACTTGGTTATCTTGACTACTTAGACTTCACCAAGACAACCTATTGATACCCCTTTATCATCTTCATAGAATACTTCAATGATTAAGAAAACAACCATCTCTCTTTGCTGAGTCATGGATGAGTGTATCTCGAAGCGTGCTTCTTTATTATTTAGCCTAAACTTTAGCTCATTTAGCTTCATGTCTACAATCACTCTCCTAGTTGCAAGGAATGGTCTACCTAAGATGATGGGCACTTTAAAGTCCACCTCCCAATCTAGGACTACAAAATCAGCAGGCAGAATAAAATCGGCTACCTTTACTAAAACGTCGTGTAATATGCCCACAAGCTACTTCACAGACCTATCTGTCATAACCAACCACATATTTGTTGGGGTAGGATTCCCCAAACCCAGTTTCTTTTACATAACAAGTGGCATTAGGTTTATACTGGCTCCCAGATCGCATAATGCTTTGGTAAATTTTAGGGAACCAATAGTGCACGGAATGGTAAATGCTTTTGGGTCTACCTTTTTCTGTACTAAAGACCTTGTAGAGATAGAGCCACAATAGAGAAGACTATCCTCCAGCTTATGGCTAACCTTCTGCTTCTTGGTCAAAAGGTCTTTCATGAACTTTGTGTATCCTGGCCTTTACTCAAGTGCCTCAACCGAAGGAACATTTATTGCCAACTCCTTGAGAAGTGCTAGGAATTTGCTAAATTTTGCATCCTCAGCCTTCTTCTTCAATCATTGAGGAAAGGGAGGTGGTGGTCTTGGGATAAACACCACTTTCTCTTCCTTCTTTCTTTCCTTCTCTGAAGTATTAACAGAACTATCCAGCTTCTCAGACTCTATTGGATTGCTTTCTTCATATTCATCAACAACTACCTCACTATCTACAGATTTGCCCATAGAAGGTCTAGGTAACATGTTACTACTCCTAGTGGTAATCACCATACATAATCCATTATTTCGTGGATTCTGAACTGTATTGCTTGGTAACGTTCCACTTTTTCTCTGGTTAAATGTAGTGGAAAGTTGGCTCATCTGCTGCTCCAACTATTTGATGGCAGTAGAGTGTGAGTGCACTAACGGACTGATAGATGTCAGATCGGTCTTCATGGTGGTTACACCAGAGTTGGTGACCTCAAATCCCTTCAACAATTTATTCATCATGTCCTCTATGGACATATTTCCAAAGCCAGTTGCAGCAATTTACTGAATTCCAGGAGGAACATATAAACTACTCCTATCATTATTGTTTTTCCAGTTTCCTTGCTCCCTGTCTTTGTAACCAGGCTTGTCATAAATGTTCCGACCTTGATTCCCTTGGCTATTGCCTCGGAAACCCCCCTAATTATTAACATAATTCACCCTTTCTTCAGGCTCTACATCCACTCTATCTTAAGATGTTACAGCTTTTACTTTCTCAGTCTTTCCTAATAATAAGTGCTTGGTGAGAAATTCCATCTGAGTCTTTAGATGGGCCATGTCTTGATCCCGCTCCTTATCTCTCCTATATTATTCAGTAGACATACCAATAGAAATAGTAGGTCTTGCTACCACAGACTCCCTGGTATGACAAGCCCAACTCTATTTGGTCATCCTATTTAGTATATCTGAGGCATCTTGAAAAGACAGATCAACAAACAAACCACCAGCAGCATTATCTACAATCAACCTTGTTATAGAGTTGAGGGCCCTGTATAAAGTCTCCATCAAGTGTAGGTCCGTTATATTGTGGTTTGGACACTGTGTTAGCTTCTTCTTGAATCTCTCCTAAGTCTCATGCAAAGCTTCAGTAGGAAGCTATCTAAAATTGTTGATTTCATCCCTCAACTGTACCCTCTTGGAGGGTGGAAAAAACTATTCTAGGAACGCTTCTTTCAATTGTCTCCAGTGGGTGATGGAATCAGGTATAAGCTCATTTAGCCACAATTTTGCCTCTCCAGATAGAGACAATGGGAACAACCTCAACCATATAGGGTTCTGGCCCACTCCTAGGTTATCAAAATATTTGTAAATGGTGACAAAATTCACTAGATGTACGTTCGGATCATCCCCAGGAAGGCCACCAAATAACCCCTTTAGATTGAGGAGTTGGATTATAGTACTCATAATATTGAACTTGGCTCCAGGTGCTAACGGTGAAGGAATAATTGCACCCGTTGCACCTGTCCCGTCTATGCCATCATCATTATCATCATTCAGATCATAATGGACCGGCTCATACTCTTGTCTTCTTTGGAATGGATGATTCCTGTTAACATTATGTGGCACTTGTGCAGCTATCTACTCTACACGCCTTGGGTTACCAGGGTTCAATAACTCCTTATCCCTCAAATCTTTATCCTCAGGGTTTGGATGTCGTACATGTTGGCCGATATTTTGCACATTCACCTGAGCTCTAGCTAAGGCTGCCAGTCTATCAGCCTCTTGCTATTCTGCTATTCTTTCTATTCATTGCGGTTCTGAATTTAGTGGTAATAATGCTTCTCCAGAACTTCTGGTGCTTGGCATACACTATAAAATCCTGCAAATAAATAAAAACAACCAATAAACATAAATCTAGGAAACTTAACTAATGGTCAATTAGCGCATACAAACTTTAGCTTACAATCGTATTCCCCGGCAATGGGCTATTTTTTGATAGCATTCAAATTACACTCTTGAATAGGTATAAGCAATCATTGTCAATATAAAACCCAACTAGGTTAGGGTCGAATCCCACAGGGAATATGGTATGAACTCAAATTATTTGCAATTTAATCCGCTAATAGTTTAATGTCTCCTGAAATGAGGGGGTTTAGGTTTAACAAGTTGTTGTTTGTCACTTTACTTTTGGTGTTTGTAAATCAATAGCTTATGAAATAACCAAAATTATGTTCACTAGGGCTTCCGGTACATGACAGATGCTAAAAGTGATTCAAGATTCTCTTGGTGGGTAGGATAGCAAGCTATCTTTATCAAAGTTATTGTTAAATGTCTCTCGACCTACTTAAGCAATTAATTCCCTAATCCTCTCGAACTTAGGGAATTTCTATTACTGCCTAGATTTTACCTTAGGTTAATGAACCTTGTTACAGTGTTGATTATTAAATGAATTATTTTCCGAGTCCTTGTTGATAATTCACTTCCTACTATATTTGATTTCTTTCTTAAGAAATCAAAAGAGGTGCGTCTACTGTTTGCAACCAACAGAGATTAATTAAAACATCAAAATTATCAAGAAATTCTATCACCTTTTGAATCTTGAATACTTAGCACCTTATCAAGACCTAACCCTAGATTTCATAACATAGGTTGATGGAGTTTATCCACTCATGATGTAACGAATGAAATACATAATTGAATTCATGACTTGAAAGATAAACTTATAGAGATGAATAATAACTAGCGAATCCCAGATTAGATCACAAAGGAAAAATCCCAAAATACTGAGAATAATCTCTCAAAAATAGTTATGTTTTTCAAGTCAAGAAGTAAAGAGAGAAAATATCAGGATATGTTGTCCAAAACTAAAGGTCTCGACCTTCTCTGGAATAATAATGATAATTCTAATTATAATTATTATATCTAGAAAAAACTAAAACAAAGATTTAAATAGTTTACCCTAAATAAGGAAACAAAATCAAGGTTACAGCTTTTTCTTAGAATAGACGACGACTATTGGTGACACCTTATCAGGATCCTGATGACTCATCAAGAATGTCATCACGTCTTCTTCAAATCTGCACTAGTCCTGTCTTAGGTTGATAGAAACTTCTGACGGCTTATCAGAACTGTGATGACTTATCTAAAATGTCATCACAATTTTGCTCTAATTCTCATATCCTGCCTAAGTCTGATGGCATTCCTGATGACTTATCACCATTATGATGGCCTATCAAAAAATGTCGTCGATTCTACTAGCTGGAACTCATTCTCTGTTTAAGGCTGATGATAAATTGGATAACTTATCATAGGGCTGACGACTTATCACAAATGTTGTCAGTCACACTTTTCTTCAGATTTCTTCAAATTTTAACCTTTTTACCTCCATATTGTTGGTTCTCTATCATCTCAGCTTAAACTGAAAAATCAAATTGGAACTAATCAAAAATAACTAAAGTTGCTCAAGACCTTGCAATTATTTATGGTTAAAAGCCTCAAATGTGTTAGCATATGCTCACACATCATGGTGTCAAAGGTATGTTGACCTTCCATGGTTAAGTATGACTCTAGAGCTTTTGATTTAGTTATATTGACCATTATTGAATTTGAGTTTCTTAAACTTGACTCTCGAGTTGTGAAGTCCACAGCATTGGCTATCCATTTCTATATAGTCCATTTTTGAGCTCGGTCAGTTTTGGGATCTATTCTTTATTTGTAGTTATTTCATCGCTCGAGAATTATTTTGACATTGAGATTGAGATGTCATAGATTCATTTCTTAGATTTGTTGGGTTCATTCCCCTGTGATGATTTGCCTTTGTTATTAGTATGGAGATTGGATACTTCTCTCGATATGATATTCTTTTGCCTAGTGAAGTTGGAGAGTTAGAGGCAGGTGGCCTTGCCTATGATAGATTCTAGAGTTGTTGATTTTCTGGTGGTGGCCTTGATATTTACCTTGGTGTTGAGATTGGTATTTTTTTTCCTTGGCAAGGCAGTTCATGGTTTGTTTGTGTTATGATTGTCCTACTCGGATGGATTCAGCAAATCCCTATTTAGGAGTTTGTTCGGCTTAATGAAGGCTTGATGGAGTGCTCCTCCTCGATGATATGTGCCTATGGCTATTCTTTATCGAGATGGAGTATGGTATTAATTAGTTTTGGCTTAAGATGCATTGCTCCAAGTTGCTAGAATTTTTGCGTTTACTATTGTGGATTACAGCATTGGGGATTTTTTAGTATATTTTGATATTTCAAGCCCTCCAACAGTTATGGAGTGCGTTGTTTGCATTTATAGCTGGTGATTTATCCTCTGGCATGGTTTCAGTTCTATGGCTACATTTTATGACCACTAGCCGATATAGAGTTGGTTGTTGTGTTTTTCGTCAATGGTTTATCCGTGTGGTGATTTTGTTCTTCAACTATGTTTCAATTTTTGCTCGACATGATATGGTATAGATATACCTAATTCACAGTATAGTCGGTGTAAATGCTTGACTTTTGTTTGGATTTGTTAGCTCAAATTTGAATTTGACATCTTGGGGTGGCGATTTATGATGGAGTTGGAGTATTAATGCCTAAACGTCTTCATGTTTGGTTTAGGCAGTTGAGACTAGGCAGTTTATTCTTGATGTTGGGATTTTAGCTTGGAGTTGTAGAGCTTGAGTACAACATTCTTTTTAGGCTAGTTGAACCTACTCCATCGTTACCTATCTGGTCTTCTTTATTCCAGGTGGATTATAGTTGATAAGTGTTTAGATGATGGCCTATAGATCCGGTATTGGTTCATTTTTCTTGACCTCAAGTTTCTAGTTTTCTTTGGGACTTTTGGATGATATGCTCAGTGGCAGTAGTGATGTTGCCCAAAACTAACCTCCAAAGAAGTATGTTGCGATCGATGACAAATATAGTAACCAAACCAGGTTGGGTTCAAACCACAGGGAAGATGTTGAATAGTTGCTTAACTTGATGTAGTTCACGAGCAGTGCAGAAAAGTAAATGGGGGGTTTTGGAAATAATCAGTAAATATTTACTGAACTTCAATGCTTTGAGTTGTAAATAATAGATGACGAACACTAGGAATATGTTTCCCTTGGATTCTTTAGCTTCTCAAGTTTCTAGTGTTCAACCCACCTATTTTTCAGCTCTACATGTAAAGTCGACAAGTTTTATACTATCAACTGTCTTATGAACGTGTTGATAAATCTCACCCTTTACCTTGTGAGTCTTAGGGCGTCACCTTATTGCTCCTTGTCTATGACTTTAGTTTAACTCTCACCTTTTGAGTCTCGAGTTGATTAAACAACATGGATTGATTAGATAAGATGGAGGAATAGTAATGATGGAAGTGAGTCTCAAATTACTGTCTTAATCTTCTTTTCCCAATCACAAACTCCCTTGTGTGGATCTTTACGAATACGAGCTACCCCCAAGCTTCTGTAGTAGCTCTGAGGTCAATTCATACGAAAATGATTAAGGTACATGCATTTTACTTTAGAATAGATAAATCTCCCACTTCCCTTACGTAGTTAGTCCACAAGGGTTCCCACAACCCTAGTCAGGGAAGTTCGCCACTCATGTTCATGCAAAAATCCATGATAATCAATAAAGAACACATTTAATTAATTGCACAATAATAAGAAGAATAAAATATGGAATCCACTATTGAATAATAACCCAAAATCTCAAGAACAAAGCAAAAGTACGTAATAGAGTATGTTGGAACGTAAAAAGATGATAAAGAATGTAAAAGTGCAGAAAAACAAATAAAAGATAAACCCTAGGGTATTTATAGTATCTAAAAAATACTCAGAAATCCTAATAAAAATGGGAAAGGTAAAGTTATGTCGGCATATGGTACGACTCACTCATCCACTCATATGCTCATCATACTAGTCATACCATGCCTCTCGTATCCATTCCAGTATCTTGTCTCCCAAGGCTTTAACTTTATGTTTTTCTTACGACTTATGCTCATAAGTTATATCTTGATCATGCGACTCATTTCCTTCACTCTTATCCACCTGGGACTTTTATATTTCCAAGCTTTGAACACTGGTCTGCATACAGTTTCCCTATATGAGTCGTACTAAAACTTCTGACTGGTATATTTCTGAGACTTCAACTTTGGATGGTAGCTATGGCTTCTGTTATGCTTACGATTTCTTCATATGGCTCTTATCCTTGCTTATAACTTGGATTCTTGATTTGTATCTTCTCAACACTTTGTTTTTCTTTTGCTTCTTAGTTTTTGTTATTCATATGAGTGAGCCTCTAATTCTTATAATGTGTTGACGACTCATGAGGAAACTCGTACCTTGCTTCAACTAAGTCTTTTTAGGTCTTGTTCTTCCATTTTCATCCCAACACTCTTGTAGACCTGTTTTACCTTCAATAAACACAAAATTTCATCATATCCTCTAAAACAACCTAGACCCTCAACTTAGACTTTTGCGTGTCCTCAGGCAAACAAAACCAAAAACTATCTCAAAACATAGAAATAAAGGTTAAACAAGAAGATCCTAAGCTACCCATGGAAGTGATTTTGAACTTAATTTTCAGCCATGTTACTCCCTTCCTAGTTGTAACTTTTCAAGACTCAAACTATATATAACGATTTAGCACACGGAGAAACAGGCGGGAATTCGATGATGGCCTTACATTGGTAAAAGACAACTGGGCATAGACAAAAATTACATTAACCAAACGATCTAGAACCTAGAAACATAATCCGTATGGGCTCATACTAAAAGAAATTCCATTCACTCTCAATATGGATCAATCAATTTATTCAGGGATATCATAAATGACTCTCTCGCTCACAAAGAAGTATCACCTATGTATATAGAATACCATAGGCTTGCACTTATTCTCTCTTCCTAAGTTTTCAGACAGTCAAGATAGGATCACTATCGAACTTTATTCTACTTGTAACATATGCTTGGGGCTGGTATGATATCCTTTTGGGATTTACTTATTGACTACGCCTCCTTGACACTACGCTTTCTTCAGGGTCCACTTATTCTTCTATTTATTCTTCAATTTTATTTCCACCCTTATGTCACCTTTTTTTATTTTAACACATTCATAATGGGTTAGGTATGGTTTTCTCACTTTATTTTTCTTTTCTTTGCTTTTTATTTTTCTTTTCATTGCAATTTTTCTTCTTCTTTTATTTTCACCGCACCTGCCTTTTTTTTCAATTTTTTCTTCTACACGACTTTCTTCATACTTGTTTTCTCCTGTACACCCCTATAATAGCCACCCTCAACTTAGGAGATTTTTTTGAGTTGAGGTGCACAATGTCCAAGGAGGAGGACTAGGGAAAAAATAGGTTTATTATAAGGGAAACGAGAAGGTGAAATTGGTGTAATCAAATAAAAGGGTCAATTTGGCTCAAACATTTAGATCAAAGGGATTCATACTTATTTGGTTGGGCATTTAGGCTCAGGTGGACTTACAAAAAAGGGGCCTAAGATCATCACCTACTTGAATATCCTTGGCATAGGTAAAATCAATCAAGCAAGATCTAGATTCCTTTACACTGGGAATTCTGTAATACCTCGCACACACTCGCATCGGGTAATATTACTAAGTATTACCTATCCAATTATGCAACTATTTACCCCTAATTATTCTATCCCTAATCCTAATTCCATTATCAGATTCACAATACCCTCGCACATACATATATAACACAGTTAACAAAAATTTAGAAGGGGTCTCAAATTTTCAACACCATTCAGATTAGCACAAATACTTTATATCTTTCAAAATCATAATCATTTCATTTTTCCAAACTTATAAATAAATTTCAAAATCACAATTGATTACAAACCAATTTCAAAATCACAAAAAAAATCAAAAACATCCGTCTTCTGCCATAGGTGCAGATTTTCTCCCTATCTCAGCTATTTCTCAGCACCAAACCTACAAGCCATAATAGACTTTAGACTTTTGGCTACTTCCAGACATTCAAAATTAGATATACACCCCCAACCCTATATGAAAAATCTTGAACTGTACCCAATGATTTTAGTTCAATTTTATTTCAAAAACAAGTAAAGTAAGGATGAAAGGTCATACCTACGTGCTCAAGGCGCCGGCTCAACATCATCAGCATGTGGGTCCTCAGACCGAGTCACACTATCATCAACAAGTATCCCATCAGCTACAGGGATTAAATTAGAAATAGTAGTCATGGAAGAAATATCGTCCCCCTCAATATCCTTAACTGGTGGTCTAGAACCACTGGCTCTAGCAGCCATCTCATGGACCAATGTCTACCGTCCAACTCATCCTGAAGACTAGCTACCTTAGACTTCTTCTCCACCTCTTTTTCCTCACTCTTTTTTCTCTTTCTCTATCTTTTCTCCTATAATGTCTCCTTTTGAGTCTCCTTGAACGGTTCCAAAATAGCCCAAATGTTAGGAACATGAACTGCAGGCATAATAGTCTCAATCACGGCCTTCGGTATCACCGGTCTATCATACAACTCCACGACCATCTTACTTTAATCTCAGTAACTGCATCTTTGATCTCAGCAATATGATGTGTTTTCCAGTTACCCATCTATCGAGTAATGCTTGACTCAAACACATCAAGCCTTTGTTGTACTTGGTAATTCTGTCTCGCCATTTGCTCGTCCACCCAAGGCTTTATGCCCCCTTCCATATTGTGGACCTTGGCTTCTAGAGTACCTAATCTGGTCATGGCCTCGCTCTATATGGCCTAGAAAATCATGATAAGTCTAAAAGTCATACCTCTCGGATGGGGTGGTATAGACTGTATTGGAGAAGGATCACTAGAAGTACCCACTGTATCTGTCTATGTAGTCTTCGTCTGTCCACCTATCTCCAGAACCTTAGCACTCTCTGCCTACCCACTCTACTGAAACATATCAGATAGCATATTTGTTACTCTCTTTTCCTATCTAAACTTTGGGTTCGTTGTATCTCAGAACAACCCAAGATCGGTAATATTGGTAGCTTCGATCATCTCATCAACCCCTAGAATCTCTTGTAATCCTACAGCTAAATAAAGCTGCATAATCATACATGGGTACGCCATCAATGACTTCTCACCCCCTACAGCTCAGTCTTACATCGCCTGAGCTAGAAACTTCTTGATATCAAACTTATATTTGGCTATCCAAAATACCTAAATCGAGGTTAAAACATTATCTCCTGTGGTGGGACAAAGCTTGTGTTGGGCCAATGTCTACCACTCCTTATTCTCTAATATAAAGGTGTTCTTATTGGTCTACTAGGAAACCACTCCATGACCTCCAACAGCCCAAACTGCATTCTCACCATTGTATGCTATATGCACTATAATCCATCAAAAGTGGTCTATTTTCTCCTTCTAACCCATCTAATTCTGAGTAAATTTTTTTATCTCCTTCAGCCAGTAGTCCATTTACCTAGTGTTATTTGGAGGCTGATACTCTGGTCCATATAAGAATCTGCAAATAGTGCAGGGAGAATGTCTACCCGTACTTCCCAAATAGTTAGTATAGATAAAAGATCACAACCTTTACATAGTTGAGCTTGTGGATACCATCTCTTTAACTAGTTCTTATATGCTGCATAAAATTCTCTGACTAACACTTTACTGTACTTCTTGAGTGCTCTCGTTATCCACTCAAAACCATATATCTTGAAGTGCGCCTCAAATCTGGTTATCTCTATCATCCCAAAAGTTGTCATTCTCCTCTCTAGATATATAACTCATTTGATCTTTCTATTATGGAGTCTACACAACCTACCTTTAAATGTCTCCTACATATTAGGGTACCCCCATCATTCAATGATGGGCACTGTAGCAGTGGCAAGTTCTAAGGGAGGATCTTATCTATCGATTGGTGTAGCATTGACCTCTTCTGTACCATTAGCATTTTCATAACTTGCTTCTTTCGAGATGGATTCAGCATCATCTTTGATATCTGAAGATGGAGGTATATGAAGAGGAGAGATAGTTGGGTTTTTTCTCCTAGAACACCGTGTAGGTGTGTCCTCCAGAATTTCTACCTTTTTCCCCTTTACATCTTTTTGTGCCTTTGGGTCACCCTTGCTTTTCTATGGGTATTTGTTTAAATCACCACTACTGTTAGATGACTCGATAACCTCAAAACTTAAAGATTATGCCTTTTTGGTTCCATTTTTAGGCACTTGTTTGGAAGAGGATGTGTTTTATGGAGGCATTGTACTTTAAAGTACTCATTAATTAGTAAGGAAATAAAGAAAAGAAAGCAAAAATAAGAAACTAAGTTGTCAGTATGCATCTACTATTCAGGGTATAAGTAGAGGTACCAGTAGTATTGATAGGGTACAACTCGTATAAACGAGTCATATGATACTCAAAATATACATGTATGTTTACTGACTTGCTTACAAGTCCTCCTAATAAGTCGTAAGCTAAGGTATGACTCGTTACCAAAACCCATTAGCAAGTTAGAAACAAAATACTAAAATATGATATCTACCTAGGTTCTTACGAATTCAATGTATGAGTCGTATAATATAGATATGACTTATTTAGGCCAATCATACCCATACCAGAACTTAATCTTAGTGAAACATCGATGTTGTCAATGGGTACGATCCATGTTATGAGTCGTTACTTGTGGGTACGAGTCATAAGATGTCTCGTATCCACTATAACATAGAGGTTCAATCTTAGAGTTGACTCCAAATCGAATTTCCCAAACTACCCATCTATTTTATGCAGCAATAGTTTCCACTTTCAGTCAAAATAACACATAATATTACTCCCTAAAATCAATTTTACCCTTATTTTCATTTTTAACTAAAATTCTATGAACTAGGGTACCAACATTCAGTCCACACATAAATTTAACTTAGAGTAAGTTTACCATACCACATGAGAGCAATATCAACTTGAAATGAAAGGAGTTTGAGTATGAAAGCTTACTTCTGTGGTTGATTCGACCGTGTAATTTGAGGGAATCCGAGAACATTGGTAGCTAATTCCAAGTGTTTTTAAATGATTTTGAGCATTGGAAACTTGCAAATCGAGCAACAATGGTGGTGGGTGAGTGTTTTGAATATTGGGTACCCGATGGGTACCCTATTTCTTTTTAAATCATTTGAACTGGGTCGGGTTGACCCGCGACCCCAACTTGGTAAGCTTGGTTATGAGTTATAGGTACGACTCATACCCAGATTTACAGGTCAGTTCTTCAACTTATATAGACCTAGAATCTTACCTGGGTTCTGGATTGGATACGACTCAATGTGATGAATCATACCTTGAGGGTGTGACTAATTCTGAGAATTGTATCCATTCCAAAAACTCTTACCTGATTCTAAATTTTCTCCCAAGTCCTTATGACTCCTACTCAAGAGTTGTACCATCTAGATACAACTTGTGAAAAGTCCATATGACCTACTTACTTGAACTTCTCTGGATATTTTCTCCATTTTTAGTCCACACTGAACAAACATATTACCCTATAATTAAGTATAAAAACATGGGTTGGATCCACCCAGTTCTTGATTTAACATCATCACATGTTGTGGCTAAGTTGGGTACTCAGATTTCACAAACTAGACTCATGGGTTGCCTTCCATGCAGTGCATGATTTAACATCGCAGCACGACATAATTACCTTGGTTACTTAGCCTTCACCAAGGTCTATGTACAAAATCACATTTATTCCCTTAGTTTTACCCATATAGTGATTGACTTTTTTCTTATTCACCTTGAATGGGGCTTCACCATCCCACTTCAATTCCAAAGCACCATACAGAAACACTTTTACCACAGTAAAGGGACCATACCATCTAGACTTTAACTTACCTGGAAATAAGTGAAGCCTTGAATTATAGAGCAATACTGTAACACCCTAACAGTACCTCCTGGGCGTCACACGGTGCTTACAATCTGGAAAGACCACAAGCTAACCCATAATTGATATCTGTTGTGAGCACTGGATAATAATACTGAAATAAATATGGAATTAGGCTGAAATACCATAAGGTTCAAAATCTGAATTACTGATAAAATATAACATCTGAAATAACAATCCGTAAAACTAAATACTATCTAAAAATTCTAGTCTGAAAGCCTCTAATCTGAATTATCTAAAAGTGGAGTTGATGGGACAAACCCCCAACTAACCCCAACTACTGAACTACTGATAAATTGAAATACTAAAATAAAAGCATATCCTAGATAAATAAGGACCCACTACCAAATTTGTGACTGCTGACCGAATCTGTCTAAGCGCGGTCGGGAACCTGAGCATCTAAACCTATGATATGAGACATCATAGTGCAAAGAAAGAGTATGTGGTCAATATGTGGAATGTACTGGTATGCTAGATTAGGTAAGGCTGAATGCAAGGGTTTATATGCATGAACAATAACTGACTGAATGATACAGAGTAGCTGAATAAGAGAGTACATGGATAACTAAAACTACTATAAATACTGAGTATGTAATACTGTGGATATATGTATACTATAACTGAGCTATTCTGAAGCTAAGCACTGAGTTCTGATGACTGAATAACATATATTTGAAGTTACTAATAACTGAATTACTAATACTGAGTGACTATTCCTGATAGTCCTAATTCTGTAGCATTGAAATGAATTCCAAACTGAGACTTAAATTAAGACTGTGGGAGGTAATCATTAAACCAACATGCCTCTCTCTGAACTGATTGGGTTCCAACCTATAACCCCAGCTGGAAGGGTGCTAATATCGTGCCACGAGTACTAACACTAGAAAACCAGGATACCAAGCCTTATAGACGGGTGACACCTGAACAGAGCCAAGCCTAATCTAAAGGGTGACCCCTGGGAGGTAGTTAAGCCTAGTCTGACGGGTGACTCCTCATCCTGCACTGGCTACATAGTTCTGGGGTACAGGGACTGCTACTAACGATACTATCTCTCTAATAGGGAAGCTGTCATCCCTGCACTCGCTCGGTGCTACATCCTACTCCTAACTGAAAGACACTGAACAGAGTATACTGAACTGGACTTGACTGATACTGAGTTTACTGAATTTTTCCTGAGTTCCATAACTGACTGAGTTCTATAACTAACTAGATTCTACTGATTGGTACATGACTGATATGATTCTATAATTGGCTCTGGCTTAAGGTACACAACTAAATTATCGGGTATTAAATATGCCCAGAACTTGATAGCATAAAAGAAAGGCATAACATGATCATAAGGTATAACAGTACTAGTTTGCTAACAAGGCACTCATTCAGACATTTTGTCAAACATTTGATATGTATAAACTTGTGCATGAATAGGATCACATAATAGCTTGTCATGTTTTCACTAGTCAAATCACATAAGCATTTCATCAAACACTTTTAGGGAATAAGTTTGTACATGATTGGGACTACATAATAACATGTCATGATTTCACTATTTACTTCACATAGGCAATTTAGCAAACAGTTGGGAAGCGTGGATTATTTACATGATAATGGTCAACACATGTAAGCATGAATACAACATTCAATTTCAATATCAAAGGTTAAGCATGCAATTCATATAACTCACCACATAAATATCCTAATTTCATGGGAACTTATAATTAAACATGAATTGGATCACAATTACTATCATGAACATGAATTCAATTCAACTAAATCATGAAAATCATAAATACACAATCTTTGTATTTTGAAAAGTTGTTATTGGACTTCATGGGTGAAAGGGACCCATGAATGAACACCTAACATACCTGAGAAGAAGATTTCTTTACGGTTCCTGGTGAGATTCTTGAGGATTGACCTTGATTCTTGAACTAGGGTTTTTGCCTCTTGAGAGAGAATAATTTAATTTTGGAAAAAACTAAATGAATAATGGTGTAACTAGGTTTACTAGGGTTGAATGTCATGTTAAAGGCTGACTAGGGCCATGTAAAAAGACTCAAATAACCATGGAATGATTTAAAACCTCGGAACTCAAAACTAAAAATAAACTAAAAATCTCGATCTGGGCCCTTGGCGCGATGCGGCGCTATCACGCCGTGTCACTGGAAAATGGACAACTGGGAATTGGACCATCAACATGACGTGCTGAAATCGCGTTACCCCTTGGATGAGACCTGGAAGTTCACCGCAATGCGGTGGAATCGCGTTAGTGCACTGGAAATTGAAAAATGTGAAAATAAGTTATGGCATGAATTGCCAGTATCACAGTACCTCACTGGAAACTGACAATCATCATTTTGACATTCTCCACAATGTGCTACTTGCCGGAATGATGGTGTTTAATGACTGTAACTTAAAATAACCATAACTTCTTACCCAATTATCAGATTTAGGAAAGTTTTATATCTTTGGATAGCTAATTCAACTTCCTATGCAATGGCAGGATCTAAACCAAAAAATACTGAGTATCTAGAAAAATTTATATTAGATAACTGATGAAGTGAGAGTTAATCTATGCTAGGGAAATATGGGGTATTACAATATCTTCCCCTTGGAAACATTTATCATTGAATGTGGCTAATTAAGCTGAGAAACACTGATAGACACACTGAACATGTACACTGAAACATGACTACATGACTGAACTACTGATAGGCTGAGTTCTCCTACTGAACATGCATACCTGATGCATGAGTATATAACTGATCGAACTCATGAATGCATGACTGAATATGCAATAGTAAAGGATACCAAGTTTATAGCTATAACTGTATATGGAACTGAGTAAAACTAAGGACTAATGTCACCTTAAGCTCAAAATACTGAAGATTCTGAGATCATTTATGGAACATGCATGAACAGGAACATGAGAACATTACTGAGTTTGAAACAGGATACATGGACTGACTAACATGAACTGAACTGGTTTCTTTGAATACATGCCATGACTTGAGAATGGTCATATGGTTGAGATTGGAATGAGAGAGTCAACTTATGAGTACTCATTACTTCAAACTGGATTTTTTTACATGAAGAGAAAATAGAAGGTTTAGGACATGAAAGATCAGGGGTTATAGTGCATCTCTCTTTTGGGATATTATGTCCCCTGAAGAATGCTGAATTGACTGAGATACTGAGGAAAACTAAGACAATGCATGAGGCACCTACGACCTGATTCGTGATTGAATATTTGAGATCTAAAACTGAGGCAATATATATGAACTGATCTGAATTCGCTACTACCAGGATGTTCAATTTTGGGATAGGATGACTAAATGAAAATATGGAAAAACATTCGAATTTGTCCGCTTGACTGCTAAATTGGATCGCTGGCATTACAGATTAACTCATACTTAAAACTTATACTTAACTAAAGCATTTCTTTGACACTCTTCCTATAAGGTTCTAATGACTTTAGGGATAAGGAATCTTGTCATGATCTGAATAAGACATCTGAATAAGAAACCACAATATGGCCAAAAATTCTTTAATATGAGGCGAGGACTACGAAACAATATCTAAAATAGAGTGACTAAGCCTTATGTACAGCCGCTATAAATTTTTAAGCTTAAATATATTTCTCAAATACTCTCTCAACTATACCCTCCACCTTAATACAACACTTCACCTGAGACTACTAAAAATATTCACATGAGAACTGAGCACGAATGCATAAACATACTAACTTATTTGATTAACTGGATAACTGATAGCTGAATACTAGTCATGTAAGATTGAATTGTACTTAACCTGAATAACTAGACTGAAACTATAAAGTACTATGCACATAAGGTAAGGACTGACTAAGGAATGTGAGGTAACTGAGCATGAACTTATGGAAATAGTATTATCTAAGAATGCAAGACTAAGCACATAACATGATTCTGAAATACTGAGATATTGACAACTGAATAACTGATAACTGTATGCTTTTGTTAAGCAAACCTAAAACAAGACTGAGTTTTATACTTAATGCTGAACTAAAACTGTGACTGAGTTCTGATAGCTACAGGATGGGGACTGGCATAAATTGAGGATCTAAATGCACACTCATATTCTGCATTTTCTCAACTTCTGATCTTAGGAAGAATCCTGATTTTTCGTCCAATAACTAATTACAATCTCTTGTTAGCTATTCAGCCGCACACTAACATGATATTCAAGCCTATATTTATAACTATAGCCTCGTGTAAAACTAGTATGCAACAATCTTTTCTTAACATGAAACATTTACTCTTTCCCTTATAAGCAACTGGTCATCACTGCATTATTTCATAAGGAGAGTTCACTGAAGGTTAATATATGAGGACCTAAAGCATGAATGGCGCTATACCAAACTTGAGACTTAACCAAGGCCTAAGGAATAGAACATCAATATCCTGGATTTATCAAGAGATCTAGACTGAGGATATACATGACAAAATCTAAATTTAGCTGACCATTAGGAGTATAGCATAAGTCATAGAAACTGAGCATACTGTAAAGCATGACATGAGTACATGAGTCATGAGCTGCATGACCTGAGTTTGGAGTTTTTATATTCATGGAACATAATTCATAACATTGAGGAAACTGGAACTCCTTATACAATGAACTGTTAGCGCACATGATTTTTGATGATGTATACGAATATAAGTTATGATCATAGAGATAACATGTATTGTGTGATTAAATATTATGATAGCTAAAGTGCAAAACAGTGAACTAAGGCAAGGATAGGTTGGGCATCAACCTCTCCCACTGCTTCTCTACACATACTAACATTACTACTAAAATCTAAAATTCTGAATTGGTTACTTGTTCTACTATCTCCCCCTTAGCTTAAAGTCGTTATTCTAAGTCTGTAAACCCCTTAATAAACTCTAAATCAAGCTCAGACCACTTTACCCTAGTGTCCGAGGTATTATAATGCTCCTAAGCCCTAAACTTATTCTGAAGGAATACTCCTGATAATGTAAGGTCCACTGCTAGTACTTCCTTCTGATACATGATTCTTAGCTTTCTATTGCCCCAATTATCATCATATATCAGCCTTAACACCGATAAACTTAGAATTCTCAACTTCTCTTTCTACTAGCTTAATCTAGAGAGTCAAACTTAAATCAACTTAAACTGAGGTACTACCCCTTTATTCAAGGACTTGTTCATCAAGAAACTGAAATGGAACGACTCTATTACTAAAATTAACTAAAGGGATTTTCTAAAATACTGTAACTGAGCAATTTTAATATACTCGTCTGGCTGGAATAGATTTACCGACTGAGGTAAGCACTAAGAAAGTTTCTATTAAGATTTCTAGTCTGACTTAAATTTAATTGCTATGCAATGAGTTACAAAAGACAACGAAGATCCCAGATCTAATAAATCTTAAATATATAAATGAAAGATCTGTAACGTACCAGTAACCACATCAGGAGAACTTTCCTGATCTTGTCTGGACTAAAGTACATAAAGCCTATTTGGGCATTGCCCACTGGTGGTACTAGAAGTTGCACCCTACTAGTTTAGGCGACTGAACTGAGCTAAAGAACAGTTGTACTGACACTGTTGGTGCAAATCTTTTCCCCTCTGAGCCATTACTCTACACTCCTGTATCCTGTGGCCTAGCTTGCCATATCCAAAATATATGTTACTACCAGCTCTACACTCACCTTAATGGTTTCTACCACATTTTTGGAAAAATGGGGGATACGACCTCTTTTCATGCTACCCTAAGACTTAGAATCTGACATGCTATCTCGATTGATATTTCTAAACTTTGGCACTAGATCGCTAGATATAGAAGGATTTAGGGCTGAGAATTTTTTATGGAACTGGAAATAGTTACCACCCTCTGACCTTGGCCTAAAACCACTTGTTTTGACTCTATTATTCTTTCTATCTTTCTCCCCATGCTTCTCCCCCTAGCTTTTCAAAGTATGAACCCCAGCCTAGATAAAATAATAGCCTGTAGGTTATTCTAAGCAACTACTGAATAAGCGAACGCAATGAAAGCAGTTTTGAATTCAGCGTGGGAGATATGCTCATCCAGGGGATCTGCCTGAACGGGCTGAGGTGGTGACTGATTTCCAATTCTTCTTCCATTAATCTTTTTGGGGGGCATATTCTGTAACTAAAAGGAATATAGAGATTAGACTGAGAATTTATCTTGAGCTCATGCTCACTCACATAACATAAATACTAAAAGAAGGGAAACTTTTCCTAAAACATCGTATAGCCTCCTGTCCATAAGTGTGTCTCGCTACACACCCATGCATAAGACTCTACTAGATGCGGCTTTTAAACTCCCTAAGACTCAAATGGACCTTAGGCTCTAATAATAAGTTTGACACACCCCGAGAATACCCCTGGGCATCACACGATGTTTATGATCTCGAAGGACCACAAGCTAACCCATGACTGATATCTGCTGTGAGCACTGAATAATAATACTGAAATAAATATGAAATTAGGTTGAAATTCCATAAGGTTCAAAATCTAAATTACTGATAAAATATAATATCTGAAATAATAATCCATAAAACTGAATACTATCTAAAAATTCTAGTCTGAAAGCCTCTAATTTGAACCATCTGAAAGTGGAGTTGATGGGACAAGCTCCTAAATAACCCCAAATATTGAACTACTGATAAATTGAAATACTAAAATAAAAGCATATCCTTGATAGATAAGGACTCACTACTAAATTTGCGACTACTGACTGAATTTGTCTAAGCGAGGTTGGGAACCTGAGCGTTCGAACCTATAATATGAGACATCATAGTGCAAAGAAAGAGTATGCGGTTAGTATGTGGAATGTACTGGTATGTTAGATGACATAAGGCTGAATGCAATGATTTATATGCATGATCAATAACTGACTAAATGATACAGAGTAACTAAATAAGAGAGTACATAGATAACTAAAACTACTGTAAATACTGAGTATGTAATACTATGCATATATGTACACTATAACTAAGCTTTTATAAAGCTAAGTACTGAGTTCTGATGACTGAGTAACTGATATCTACAGTTACTGATAAATGAATTACTGATACTGAGTGACTGTATCTAACAATCCTGATTCTGTAGAACAGAACTGAATTACAAATTGAGGCTGAAACTGAGACTGTGGGAGGTAATCATCTAACCGACATGCCCCTTTCTAAGCTGATTGGGGTCCAAATTATAACCCCAGCCAGAAAGGTTCTATACCATGCCACGGGTACTAACATTGGAAAACCAGGATGCCAAGCCTAACTAATGGGTGACACCTGGGCAGAGACAAGCCTAATCTAATGGGTGACTCTTGGTAGGTAGTCAATCCTAGTCTGATGGGTGACTCCTCATTCTGGCTACACAGTTCTGGAGTACAAGGACTACTACTAAAGACTCTTCCTATCTAATAGGGAAGCCGTCATCCCTGTACTCTCTCGGTGCTATATCTTACTTACAACTAAAAGACACTGAATAGAGTATACCAAACTGGACTGGACTGATACTGAGTTTACTGAGTTTTTCCTGAGTTTTATAACTTACTAAGTTCTACTGAGTTCTATAACTAACTAGATTCTACTGATTGGGACATGACTGATACTATTCTGTAATTCACTCTGGCTCAAGGTACACAACTAAATTATTGGGTATTAAATAGCTCCATGACTCTATAGCATAAAAGAAATACATAACATGATCATAAAGGCATAACAATACTTGCTTGCTAACAATGCACTCATTTAGACATTTTGTCAAACACTTAATATACATGAACTTGTGCATGAATGGGATCACATAATAACTTGTCGTGTTTTAACTAGTCAAATCACATAATAATTTCATCAAACACTTGTAGGTCATAGGCTTGTACATGATTGGGACAATATAATAACGTGTTATGATTCCACTGTTTACTTCACATAGGCAATTTAGCAAACACTTGGGAAGCATGTATTATTTACATGATAATAGTCAACACATCTAAGCATGAATACAACATTCAATTTCAATATAAAAGGTTAAGCATGCAATTTATATAATTCACCACATAACTATCCTAATTTCATGGGAACTTATAATTAAACATGAATTGGATCCCAATTGCTATCATGAACATGAATTCATTTTAACTAAATCATCAAAATCATAAATAAACAATCTTTGTATTTTGAAAAATAGTTTTTGGACTTCATGGGAGAAAGGAACCCATGAATAAACACCTAACATACCTGAGAAAAAGATTTCGTGAAGGATCATGGAGAGAATCTTGAGGATTGACCTTGATTCTTGAACTAGGGTTTTTGCCCTTGAAAGAGAATGATAATTTGGGGAAAAACTGAATGAATAATGGTGTAACTAGGTTTATTAGGGTTGAATTTTGTGTTAAAGTCTGACTAAGGCCGTGGAAAAAATCTCAAATACACATGGAATAATTTAAAAACTCGAAACTTAAAACTAGAAATTTACTGAAAAATCCCAATCTGGGCCTTTGGTGTGACGTGGGGATATTAGCCGTGTCACTGGAAAATGGACAACTGGGAGTTGTACCATTAACGTAACGCGATGGAATCGCATTACCCCTTGGATACGACTTGGAAGTTCACTGTGACGCGATGGGATCACGTTGGTGCACTGGAAATTGACAAATATGAAAATAAGTTGTAGCGCAATGTGTCGGTATAGCGGTACCTCACTGGAAACTGACAATTGTCATTTTGAGATACTCTGCGACACACTACTAGCCTAAATGAGGGTGTTTAATGACTGAAACCTAAAATAGCCATAACTTCTTACCTAGTTATCGATTTAGGCAAATTTTATATCGTTGGAAAGATAATTCAACTTTCTACTCAATGGCAGGCTCTAAATTGAAAAATACTAAGTATTTAGAAAAATTTATACTAGATAACTCATGAACTGAGAGTTAATCTAGGCTAGGAAATATGGGGTATTACAAATACATGGTCTCACTTTTTGAAGATTTTTTTCTCAATTTCATGATCATGATGCACCTTCATCTTTCCCTTGTAAAGTGTAGAACTTTCATACTCCCGGAGTCAGAATTCATTCAACTCATTCATACTATTCATCCTTGACTTGGTTGCATTTTGCCACTCAAAATTCAGCTTTTTCCAAGCCCACAACGCTTTATGTTCAAGTTCAATAGGCAAGTGGCAAGCCTTACCATGAAATAACTAATAAGGACAAGAACCAATTGGGGTAATGAATGTTGTTCAGTAAGCACTATAATGCATCATCTAATTGGAATATACTATCTTTGCCAAGATGAACTTGATTTCTCTGTTGGACACCTTTACTTTTCCACTAGTCTATAGATAATAAGGTATTGCCACCTTGTGTTTCACTCCATATTTCTCAAGTAGACTTTGTAATAGATGATTATAAGAGAGTGACCTACCATTACTAATGATAGCATGTGGGGTGACAAATCGAGAAAAGATATGTTTTTCAGGAATGCAGTGACACTACATGCTTCATTATTGGGAGCACAACTGCTTCCACCTATTTAGACACAGAATCCACAGCCATAAGTATATACTTTATGCCAAACAAACTCATAAAAGGACCCATGAAATATATACCCCATACATCAAACAATTTTAATTCTAAAATAGGAGTCATAGGGAGTTCATGGTGTCTAGAGATATTACCTTGTCGTTGACATTGATAACAAGAAGTAGAAAATTCATGTGCATCTTTGTAGATAGTTGGACCATAATACCCATATTGTAAGATTTTGTGGGCAGTGTAGGTTCCTCCATGTTGACCCCCAACTGGCGAAGAATGACAAGCCTCAAGTATACTCATCATCTCCACCTCAGGTATACATCTTCGAATAATCCCATCTGCATAGATTCTGAATAAATAAGGATTATCCTAGAAAATTTTCCTTACCGCATGCATAAACTTCTTTCTCTGCTGAAAGAAAAAATCTTCTAGAATTAGATTACTTGCTAGATAATTTGCAAAATCTACAAACCATGGAATTAGATCTTGGGAAGTTGCTAATATCTGCTCATCTAGAAAACTATCATCAGTCTCTAGCCCATCTTCAACATTCTGCATAGCTTCCTTCTCAAGCCTAGACAAATGATCTACAACTTGATTCTAGTGTCTTTTCTATCCTTGTCCTTGAAATTAAATTCTTGTTACAATAGCACCCACCTAATAAGTATAGGTTTAGCATCCTTTTTCGCCATTAAGTATTGGAATGGTACATAATTAGTGTGCACAATCACCTTTGTCCAATCAAATAAGACCTAAACTTCTCAAAGGCAAAAACTATGGATAACAACTCTTGTTCCACCACGGAGTAGTTCTTTTGGGCAGGATTTAGTGCCTTGCTAGCATAGTATATGGATGAAGGATCTTATTTTCTTGTTGACCTAGTATATCCCCTAAAGCCAATCTATTTGCATCACACATAATCTCAAAAGGCAAGGACCAGTCTGGAGATAAATAATAAGAGAAGTAATCAACTTCTCTTTCAGACATTCAAAAGCCTTCAAGCATGCTTCAGTAAACTCAAATTTTACCTCTTTCTCAAGAATCCTACAAAGAGGGTTGGTGATCGTGGAGAAATCCTTGATGAATTGCCTATAAAACCCGGCATGTCCCAAAAACCTACGAACACCCTTCATAGAAATTAGTGGAGGTAATTTATCGATCACTTCATCCTTCACTCTATCTGCCTTAACACCCCTTTTTGAAATTTTGTGCCCAAGGACTATACCTTCTTTGACAATAAAATGGCACTTTTCCCAATTAAGTACCAAGTTGCTTTCTTCACACTTTCTAAGAGCAATGGCCAAGTGCACTAAGCAATCATCAAAAAACCAACCAACAACTGAAAATTCATCCATCAACACTTTGATGGTGTCTTCTACCATGTCAAAGAAGATTGATATCATACATTTCAAAAATATAGTTGGAGCATTGCATAGCCCGAATGGCATACATCTGAATGCAAAAGTCCCCTAAGGACAAGTGAAGGTTGTCTTCTCTTGGTCATTAGGTACAATAGTAATTTGGTTGTAACCTGAATACCCATCAACAAAGTAGTACCATCCTCTACCCGCTAACCTATCTAACATCTAGTCCATAAAATGTATTGGAAAATGGTCCTTCTGGGTTCATGCATTCAATTTCTTGTAATTTATACATACTCTCCATCTGTAGCACTAATAAAAAAGTTTCTACTTTTGTATCACCCAAGTCAGCTATAATGATAATCGACAAAGTATTGTTGGCTCCCAAAACTGCATATCGCAAATGATAAGGGAGAGCCTTCAACTCTAAGACTAGTGGATCTTCAATGGATGGATGAGCAAGTGGATTGGTTTTATTCTCGAAATCCAAATCAAGCCTTTTTGGTGCATAAGTGTAAGAACCACTCCCATAAAGATCATATACCATCTCATCGAGTCCTCAATATCATCACTATCAAAGTTCATGACCACTGCTGCTAGCACTTCAATACCCAACCTTTATACAATGGAACAATAGCATCAGAACCTTCATCCTAAAGATAACTAAATTGACATCATAGAATAAATCTGATTCATCATCATACACATCAATCACAAATGCCACCCTTAACTCATTAGGCTACTTTATAGGTTTGCATACGTTAAATGTCACATGTTCATCATTGAGTCTCATCATCAAATGACCTAGCTCCAAATTAATCAGCGTCCTTTCTATAGCTAAGAATGGTCATCCAAGAATAATTAGGACTTAAAAAATCTACTTCGCAGTCCAATATCACAAAATCCACAAAAAAAATAAAAGAAGCCACCTTTACCAATACATCATATAAATACCAACTAGTTTTTTCATTATTTTGTCTACCATCACTAAACCCCAACCCCAACTATTTAAAACTACAAATATCTTGAGGTTGTTACTAGAATCCATATCACATAGTGCACGAACAAACTCAAAATATCCAATGGTGCATGGTATAGTGAATGCACCAGGGTCATCCTTTTACTCTATCAATAATCTAGTAGTTATAACACTATAGTGATGCATATTGTTGACTGGCTCATAACTGACTGACCTCTTCTTGGTGATTAGATCTTTCATAAATTTTGCACATCCTGGCATTTGCTCCAATGCCTCTACAAGTAGGATGTTTACTATCAATTCTTTTAGCACTGATAAAAAATTCTGATACTTACCATCTTCTTATTTTTTTCAACCTTTGAGGTAAAGGAAGATGTGGTCTCGGGATAGGATTCAAAATAGGCTCATCAGACTTCTCTTCTTCTTCATCTTGCTTACTACTGCTTTCTACATCAATGGGATCATCATCATTATTTTTCTCATCTACAATTGGAAGAGGTGGGTCCATGGTGGTCTTACCACTATAAGTAGTAATGGCATGGTAGTGACCATTATTTTTTAGATTTATAACCATATTACTAGGAAGAGTATCAGGTTTCCTTTGATTTAATATGGTTGATATCTATCCATACTACTCTCCAATTGTTCGATTACCATAGAATATGACTCAACTTTCTCAGCCTGGATAGATCAGTCTTAATCTCCTTAAGACTGTGCTCTTAACTTTCTTTCCCTTTGACCAACTTTGATAATATTGCCTCTATTCTAGACTCGATATATCGCTAATTAGTGGAACATATTTTCACTCTTCTCCATGTAGTTATTTTTTCACCTCTAATCACTATTTTTCTCTCTACTTTTGTCTCTATATCTGTCATTATAATAGTTTTGACCTTGATTCCCTTGCCCTTCGGCTCAAAAATCTGCCAACCTATGATCAAGATACTTTGATTCCTTTTCAGATTCAATATCAAAAGTCCTAGATTTAGATGTCTATGCTTCAACTGCACTCACTTTCTCAACACTTATTGTTGGAAACTATTTTGTAAGTTGCCCAATATCTGACCAAAGTTGTGCAACTTCTTGAGCTACCATATCATGACCAGCTGTATATGCATTATCATCCCAATGGCATATGCACCTACACCACGCTCAGCCTCTCTAGTATGTCATCCTCTATTAGTTACTAACATATCTTCTAGCATTTCTTGCATCGTATCCCACCGAAGATGCATGAGTGCAACTCATAAAATCATATATGTCATTGCTTTGGAATTGATATTTAGTGATCTATAAAAGATTTCTAACAAATTCAACCCTCTAATTCTTTTATTTGATACCATGCTCAACTTCTTCTTAAATATAAACCATGCCTCATACAAGGATTCTGCAGGTAATTGTCTGAAGTTATAAATCTTATCTTTCAACTGTAGTTTCCTTCTAGGAGGGAAAATCTATTCAAAAACTATTTATGCAACTTATTCCAAGTAGTGATTGACCCTCTTGGAAGTTTCCTTAACAATAGATGCTTCACCTGTTAATGAAAATAGAAATAACCTTAATCTTAAAGCATCCTAATCCTCCTCTAGAATAATAGATGATGTGCAGATCCTAGTAAAGTTAGCAAGATATATGTTTGCATCATTAGTAGATGATCCCGAAAATATACCTTTTAAGTTCAATAATTAGATCATGGCGCTAGTAATATCCAACTTTATATTGGGTGGTCAGGTAGAAGGAATTCTATTGCCTATCTCGGCAGGTTCAATATAACCTATATTTTCATCTTCATAATATGGTTGAACATGCTAATAACCAGGAATCATCAAAGCTCTGACTCTTTGGACTCTCCATTGTTATGCAGGAACTTGTCTTTTCCTGGCTATCCCTTCTTGCTGAGCTAATCCAACCTCTTCAGCAAATCAAGCCTCTTCGATTGCTTTTCTCTCTTCCTTAGTAGCATCTATTAGTTGTTATATTTGTACATCTATAATATTTTATGGATTAACTATAGCACGCGGGGGTGCCATATTGGGATCCACTGGTGGAGGGACTTGTACCCCATCACGAACTTGTCATGATATTTTTCTTGATGTTTGAAGAATTCTATCTATCTATGGATCAAAAGGGAGTAAAGGATAGCCTCATCTCTAAATGTTTGACATACATCGGTGTATGCCAAATAGAAAATATAAAATAAAACCTGCAAACTTAACCAAATTCAATCAACAAATTACATCATTTTTCCTAGCAATGGCGCCAAAATTTGATGTCGCCCAAAACTAACCTCCAAAGAGGTATGATGCGGTTAATGACAAATATATTAACGCAACTAGGTTGGGGTCAAACTCACAGGGATGATGCTAAATAGTTGCTTTACTTGATGTAGTTCACGAGATATGTAGAAAAGTAAATAGGGGGTTTTGGAAGTAATCAGTAAGCAGTAACCAAACTTGAATGCTTTGAGTTGTAAATAGTAGAAGATGAAAACTAGGACTGTGTTCACCTTGGCTTCTTAAATCCGTAAATTTCTAGTGTTTAACCCTTCTATTCTGCTGCTTTGTATGTAAAGTTGACAAGTTTTATATCATCAATCATCTTGTGAACGTGCTGATAAATCTCACCCTTTACCTTATAAGTCTCAAGGTGTTGTCTTATTGCTCCTTGTCTATGACTTCAGTTCAACTCTCACCTTTTGAGTCTCGAGTTGATTAGATGAGATAGCAAAATAGTAATGATGGAAGTGAATCTCAAATTACTATCTTAATTTTATTTTCTGAATTACAAACTCCCCTAGTAGGATTTTTATAAATACAGGCTATCCCTAAGATTCTGTAGTAGCTCTTAGGTCAATTCATACGAAGAGGATTAAGATACATGCAGTTTACTTTAGAATAGATGAATCACCCACTTCCCTTATGAAGTTAATCTACCAGGGTTTCCACACCCGTAGTCCAAGAAGCTAGCCGCTTATTTTCATGCAACAATCCATGATAATAAAAAAAAGAATGCATATAATTAATTTCACCATAATTAGAAAAATAAAATCTGGAATCTACTATTGAATAATAACCCAAAATCTTAAGAACATAACAAAAGTATATAATAGAGTATGTTGGAATGTAAAAAGATGATAAAGAATGTAAAGTGTGGAAACCCTAGGGTATATATAGTATCTCAAAAATACTCAAAAATCCTAATAAAAATAGGAAAGGTAAAGTTATTTCAGCACATAGTACGACTAGATCATCCACTCATATCCTCATCATATGAGTCAAACCATGCCTCTCATATCCATTCTATTATCTGGTCTCCCTAGGCTTCAACTTTCTATTCTTCTTATGAATTCTACTCACGAGTTGCATATTGACCAAACGATTCATGTCCTACAGTCGTATCCACCTGGGACTTCTGTCTTTCTAATTTTTGAACATTTGTCTCCTTACGATATCCCTATACAAGTTGTACTCAAAATTCTAACTTGTATACTTGTGAGACTTTAACTTTGGATGATAGCTTTGGCTTCTATTATGCCTACGGTTTCTTCATACAACTCATATCCTTGCTTACGACTCGGATGCTCGAGTTGTATATTCTTAACTCTTTGTTTTTCTTGTGCTTCTTGGTTTTTGTTGTTCATACAAGTGATCCTCCAAGTCGTATAATATGTTGACAACTCATAAGGAACCTCGTACCTTATTGAAACTTGGTTTTTTTAGGTTATTTTCTTATATTTTCATCCCAACATTCTTGTTAACATATTTTACATGCAATAAATAAAAAAGTGCATCATATCCACTAAAACAACCTAAGTACATGCATAAATTCATGGTCTTAAGCATCAAAAGTGTCGTGTTTCCATGACATATCAAGTAGTATACTTAGGCTGGATTTAGTATGGCTTTATTCTTGGTTGATTGGACATCCTGGACTGGATCATTTAGTGATGAGTAGTATGCCTTGATCTTTTGGATTTTAGTTTGATTACCATCTAGACTAGCTATAGCATTGGAATATATCACATTCCTAAATTTTCTCTATTTGTGTGCCTAGATAGCACCTTATGAGCTTATTCTCATATTACCCATATGGGCTTTATGCGGATTAATTTTCGTTTTTTGAGTTCTCTATGATGAAATTTCATAGGCAGAACTTAGGTGATGTTACTCCTAGTTTGGATTAGATAGCAGGTGTAAAATGGTAGAGGAAGTTTAGATTTGGATTTGGAGTCAGTGGTATGACTCACATCTTGGGTTAATTTTGGCTCAAATAAGACTTTGTTGGTTTGTGCAAATATTAAGATGGTATTAGTTTGTTGTGGTTTAGATTTGCATAAATCAACCTTTTTAATTTAGTTAGAGGTAAGTTAGTGGTTAAAGTTAAATTTTGGTTGTTTGGTTGTTTGGAAGTAAAGTGAGAGTGCTAGTTGAAAATGGGATACCTGTGGCAAAATCCCTTAAAAGTTTTCTCTCTTCATGAAGGTTGTTTGGGAAGTCATACTCGGAGCATACGGGCCCAGTACATCATCCCTTCGAGCTTTTGAGATTTTTTCAATCTATTGACTTTTGGGGATAAAAGTCCTTTTCGTAATGTATATTGCAATGACCATTTCAGTCATTTATTATATTTCCACTTATCTTTGTTGTTTGAGCATCACCATAGTTGGCCCAAGTCATTTATGACTTATTGGGACTGACCATTTGATTATCGGCCAGTTTGTTTAGTTCTTAGAACTAAATACTTATTTGGAAGTCTTCGCTGGTTCCAAATGGCCACCAAGAAAAAGCTTTAGTACAACAATCTCGTATGTGAATTCTAACTACATTAGTAGTTCCTAAAATATTAATTTTAGGCTAGGTAGACCTTTGATTTGGGTCCTAATGCACCCAAGCTCATTTCGACCTATTGGTTGAAAAGTTGGAAATTTGAAAATATGGGTGTGGGACCCATATTTGGTCAAATGACCTTGGATAGAAAATCCAACTTTCCTAGCATGTCTGGAGCATTGAATTTTGTGTGGTTACTGAGTTCATTTATGAAAATTGGATTCCCAATGAATCTCAATGCATAGTTGCAAACTTTTTAAAAATTTTCAAGTTGCTGGTACTAGTGCCATGGAGATCATACAAGGATCACCATGATCGCTCCATGGATATCGCGGCAAGGCCTATGGCAATCATGAAATGGCTATTACAGTCCTAGTGATGGCGATATCGATATCTCTTTACCTGAATAGTCTATAAATAGACCCCAATGTCGCAAATTTTGCCATTTCCTCTTCATCCTTGAGACCTAAAAACCCTAAATGGGTATCATGACTCAAAATTGAGTCTTTTGGGTGACTTGGGAGCTTGCTAAACATCTTTTATTGTGATTATCATCCGAATTAAGGTATGATTTCGTCACTTTATTGATAAATTTCTTAGTTGTAGACCCAAACCCCCGAATTCACTTAGGGCTTGATTTTAGGCTAAAGTTTTCTTAGTTTACACCTATTTTTGAGGGTTTTGGTTCCATGAGCTTGATATCATCCTGTGTTGGCCTTGGAAATGTATTTTTTATATGAGGAACCCACTTAGGATTTTTGGTGTCGTTTTTGGAGCCGAAGTACAATGGTGTAATATGGGTATCACTATTCTCGTATTCATGATTAGATTATGATTTTGATAGTGCGATGGAATTTTGGGATTGTAAAGTTAAGACGAGCGTGTGGTGAATTACTTAAGGTTTGTGGTTCGGCTTTGATGTAGGCTTCTATCTACTCTTCTTCGTAGATGATGTGTGATATACATTGTGTGTGAATGTGAATGTTAATATTGATTATGAGTAGAATAATTATTCTTGATTATTGATGCTTGGGAATTAAATGAGAATTTTGGACCCGTAAGGTGGTATGTTTATGACCCTTTTAGAATTCTGTTACATTCTCCCTAGATTGAACTAATTTGTGGCATGGATATGATGTGATGTTAGGCTTGGGATATTGTTTTGGCATTGGAAGTATATTAGTATATTTGACCTTAGTTGGGTTAGCCTAGAGGATCTTGAAACCGTGATTTGTGTAAAATTGACTTAAATGCCTATGTTTCTAGTCGAAGTTCCTATATTAGGTTTGGTTAAGGATTACTTGACATTAGAAGTTGAACTAGATACCTTAGCCTAGTTCAGGGTACAAGTTGCCTAAATATGGAAATTAAGGATTAGAAGTGGGATCGTCCGGCCCACCTTAGGCCAAGACTTGTGTTAGCCTTCGAGGACTTATTTATGGATGTTAGGCATAGTTGGGACTAGTAATCCTTAATATAAGGTTACTTGGTGGTTTGTCGAATAGTGATGTTATTTCCTCTTAGGTGTGATATTGGGCCTTTAAAGATGTTATTCCTCTTATATATGATAATTTCCCTATAGATATGATATTCCTCGTAGTAATGATACATGACCTATATATGTAAGATGCTTCATTGATGTGATATACGTCATAGTTATGAGGTATGCTTATTGATACATTATGCGTTCGAGAAGTGAGTTGCCTTCTAGATGTGAGATGATTATAGATATACTGCATAGCTTATAGAGATGTTATGCCTCATGATTACACTATGGCCTATATTTATGAGATGATTTATATATACATGATTATTGATATGAGATTCGGATACGTATGTGGACCTAAGGTCGTGGCTATAATGTTGTAATTATTCCTGACACATTATTTGGCCAAGGGTTGTGTTATGATTTGAGCTAACCATCTGGGAAGTGTTTATCCTTGTAAAGAGTGCGATTGTAGTTTATGAATATATATGTATATATATGTTGATATACACATCTCTCCAGTATGGGATCGAGAAAGATGCAGTATGATGTTTATGACTTCAATGTTTGAATACTGGTGATGTCATGCATAGATTTGGTACAATTATGATCATTGCATAAATGGTTGATACGATTTCGATTAGATTGTAATATTATTATGTTTGTCACTAACTAAGGGTTAAAGCCCACTTTCTACCTTACCTATGTTTTTCTTCATAATAATAGATGTCAATCTTTAATGTATAACTTATAAGAAAAAAAGGTTAATAATGATATTTTAAGGACTTGACTGAGATAAGGTTCAGTCTATGATTTGACACTACTAATTACTTCGGTCGTGAAAGATTCTAACCCTTTCCATACTTCATAATGATTTAGTTCCGAAGATCACTCTGGGCAATGGATTTACAAACATATACTCTATTAGCCACTGCTTGAGTCTGTACACCTATTATATATATATGTTTATTGATAATGTGATATGGGTGATAAACGATGAATTATGGACATATACTCTACCTTTATTCTCTTTTCATGATCATTTACTTTATCCCTGGAGGGGCGTGCACTTTACTTTAGCCCGCCTAGGCGTGCACTTTACTTTAGCCATCCTGGGACATGCACTTTACTTTTTTCCCTCGTGGGGCTTGCACTTTACTTATCCCTTGTAGGGATCAATCTCTATTATTTACATTGATTTGGATATTATAATGATATGACGATACCCGGCAAGGCAGGAGGATATTATGATGATGTGATGATGCCCAAAAAGACCGGGGGATATTATGATGATGTGAAAATACTCGGCCAGTTCAGAGGATGATTATGATGATGATGGTTAAGATGGTGATGGTTTAGATATTGGTATTTTGATATTGCAGATTTTGTTGCATTCATACTTGCAGGCAGGTCGTCTATCACTAGGATACTCCTATGTCTAATAGCTCGTATGAGACAGCTGCATAGATATGGGTGATGAATATGCCTTATTTTGTTGTATGTTGATTGAGCCTTTCGAGCCTGGGGTGGTGGGGGTACGCATAAGCTCGACTAGGTATTTGGTTGTCCAAAATAGCTAGTTACTCACACTTTTATTGATATTGTTATTATCACTGTTATGATCATTGTTATGTCTAGCTTATGACTGATTGGTCATTGATTCGGTATCAAGTTTTGATTTACGATTCTGGCCTCTTCTGTGTTATGATTTCATTATTATGCCTAAGAAATTCCTGATGAGACAAATGGATTAGAAACCCTGAGTATGTTAGTACTAAATCATGATAGGATTATAAGGAGGCCTTAAAATGGAGACATGATGATCTAGGATGTTCTTTTAGTTGACCTTATAATTGTATGTATGTACATCTAGCTATATGTAGCTATTGCATTACCGTATATCCCTTCATTCATTATTCATATTGTATATTCATTCCTTGTCCTTTTATATTGCTATATAATCTTCTTTCATTCTTTATTTGTATATTGGTCAGGGATACACAATATGGTGTTGAGATTTCTGAGTATGGCTAGAATAGGATAGTTCATCCTCGATTCTTTCTTATCCTTATTATGTTAGCCTATTGGACTTGAATAGGATAGGTTATCCTTATTATCTAATTGGCTATTTTATGGTCGTTGAACACTAGGTGTGGTTTCCATTTTGTTTATATGTTATTTATATCTCTTTTTTCTTTGGTGCATAGTTGGCAGTTTCCTACTAAGTACCATTCGTTGGTAATCATACTACACTTTTGCAGCCTGCAGATCATAGTACAGTTATCATCATTAATGTGTGCATCATGCGGAGCATCCATGGTTCAGATACTTAGAGTGAGCTCCTAACATTCGGAGTATTACTTATCTCTCTCTTATGTATTAGACTCTTTCCTATGTTGTATTAAGAGATAAGTTATATAATTGTACTCATTGTACTTCAATTTGTACTCTTGTATTATTAGTAGCTCTTGTACTGATACCACCAGGATTCGAGATTTATTTATGTATTTGATCTTTTGTTACATTTATTTTGCATTCTTTCCTTATTTTATTTGGTAGTCCATTACTAGCCATTTTGGACTGCGAGTTTGGCTTGCGTACTGGTGGGTTATAGTAGGCACCATCATGATCCAAAAAATTGGGTCGTGAGAATCACTAACCTCAAGTCACATCTGCATAAGACTTTTGGTGACTCTGAGTAGTCTTAAGTCTTTCTTTAATCACCTTCACCCTTTCCATAGATTGGTGAATCAATTCAGGACTAAACAACCTAGTCTCACCAACCTCAAAATTTCCAATAGGAGACCTACATCTCCTACCATAAAGAACCTCAAAAAGAGTCATCTGAATACTCGAATGATAATTATTATTGTATGCAAATTCTAAGAGAGTCAAGAGATCAACCCAACTTCCCTTAAAATTAATCACATGGGCCCTTTGCATAGCCTCTAGTGTCTGAATAGTCCATTCCGCTTGCCCATCTTTTTGAGGGTTGAAAGTAGTGCTAAGGTTTACCTTTATCCTCATACCTTTAAAAAATGAATGCCAAAATTTAGAAGTAAACTGTGTACCTCAGTCTAAAATGATGGACACAAGCGCTCCATGCAACTAGACAATATTCTGAATAAACAACTTGGCATTGTCCTCTCCAGAGTAGTTAGTCCACACTGGCAAGAAGCGAGCAGACTTAGTCATCCTATCCACAATAATCCAAATGGAATCATACTAATATCAAGACTGCAGAAGCCCCGTAATGAAATCCATATTATCATCTCCCACTTCCACATAGCAACTCTATCTCTTGAGATGCCACCAGGCCTCAAGTGTTCAACCTTCACTTACTGCCAAACCATACATTTAGCCATAAAATTTACCACATCCCTCTTCATATTGATCCACCAGTACATCTCATTCAAGTCATGGTACATCTTAATCAAGCCGAGATGAATGGTACATCTAGCCTCATGAGCCTCTATCAAGATCCTTTCCTGCAGCCCATCAACCTTATGAACACATAACCTACCTTGATACCTTAGAAATGTCATCTTGCCTATTCTCGAATGCCACAAACTTTTGCTGACCCGCATCATCTTTAATATTCATAATCTATATTGCATCAAGACGCAATCCAGTCCCATACAGGATGCATCACAATATACCACAAATCCATCAGTACACTTGAGTAGGGTCAAAACAAGCGTAGAAGTTAGCTTATTCTTTAACTTCTCAAAACTACCCTCACAAACATTGGACCACAAGAACATGACCTTCTTCAGAGTCAATTTTGTCAATGAAGCCGCAATAGAAGAGAAACTCTCCATAAACCTCCCACAATACCCGGCCAAGCCCAAGAAGCTCTTGATGCCAATTTGATTCATGGATCTACGCCACCTCTTAACTGCCTCAACTTTCTGTGGATTTGATCCCCTTACTAGACACCACATGCCCAAGTAAATTCACAGCATTCAGCCAAAACTCACACTTAGAAAACCTAGCATAATTTGGTGGCATAATCCTCCCCACTCTTATAATACACCAAGATATCATCAATGAAGACTATTACTAACATATTAGGAACTACCTAAATACCCAATTCATAAGATCCATAAAAGCAGTCAGAGCATCAGTTAACCCAAATGACACAACTAGGAACTCATAATGTCCATACCGAGTTCAAAAATATTTTCAGGACAAAAAGAAAAATATACAACCACATAAGGGATTACATAAGAAAAGGTAGACCCCGGGTCAAGAAAACAGTAAACATCAAAAGAGAATAGTTGCAATGTACTAGTGACAATATCAGCAGATGCCTTAGATTCCTGACGAGCGACAAGAGCGTAGAGACTATTTCGGCCAGTGTCGATACCCGAATGGCACATTTTGGTATAGGATCCAAAGAAGTGGCAATCGGTACCTTATTAGCTCCACTGGCTACCTTAGCTGCAAGACAATAGCCATAATTGAAACACAGGTTCCTCCCCTCATCACAATAACCATGGTAAAACTGTCCGCAAAATCTACAGGGATAATAAGGTAAGGCAGACTAAGCTCCACTAGCCTGAGTTTGGGAACCCTGTACCTTAGCACTACTACTGGCCTAAAAATGATGATCACCAGAAGACTTAGAATAGGGAGAACTAGCTAAATAATAAGAATTAGAATTTCCCCAAGTCTTCTTTTTGTTCCATTGCCTATTTTCCCCTTCACTATTCTGTTGATTCGCGCCCTGCTCTAAATACTTGAACTTCTTATTCTGCCTATATCCATTCTCTGTTTGTATTTTCTTCTCATCCTCTACCATAAGCCTAGATATATCCATGGCATTATTTCACATTTCATCTTTACATTCCAATAGCAAGTCGCAGGACAACCCAGATGCAAACTTCCTCATTTTAGATCTCTGGCTAGACACCAACTTTGGATCATAATGAGAGAGATGCTGAAATTTTAAGGCATACTATTTCACACTCATATTACCCTATTTTTATATTCACAAAATTCACATCCTTATCTTCACTCATCTCCTGAGGAAAGAATGATAAAGAAAGGTACCCGAAAACTTATCCCATAATGCCGGCTCAGCATCATCACCTCTCAATTGCTCTCACTTCTTATCCTACTGATAAGTTATATCTTTCAACTAATATGCAGCAATCCTTACACCTTCAAAAGCAGTAGCATGTATCACTCTGAAATCCTCTCCATCCTATTCACGAGACCCTGAGGATCCTCCGAAACCTTCATTCCAGTAAATGTTGGAGGATTCATCCTTATGAACTGTCCAACTCGAGTAACTTTTGATGAAGGAGCAATAGAACTAATACAATTCGACTGATGAGACTGAGATGACAAAAACTTAGTAAGTAAATAAATAGACCAACTGAACTTCGCATTAGAGATGTCTCGCTGAGGTGGTTGGTCATAGGTGTTACCATGTCGGGGAGCCCGAGGAAGACTAGTGGGTACCGGTAGAACTCCACGTAGAGTAGTACAACTGGGAGCACGAACTGTAGACTGGGTCTGCATTCCATAAGTAGGGCAAGTTCCCTCCACATTGTCCTCATGTAGGATAGAGGGTCCAGCAAATTTTCTACAAATATCAAATCTTTAGGGAGGCATGATTTGAAATGTGAGAAAATCGGAGTTAGGGAAATTCATGACATCAAACTCTATAGCCCAAAATAAAACACAAGAAAGGAAAATATTCCTAAATGCCTAGGAAAATATTCCTAAATGCCTTTTAACCTCCACTTTATAAGTGTGGCGGACTACACACCGATAAAAGGGACTATACTCGACATGACTTTATAGACATCCAAAGACCCTAAAACTATGTTCTGATACCAAACATGTCACGGCCTAAACCAAGGTCTAGCTGTGATTTCTATCTTAAGCCCACCGTGGACCAGAGACCACCTCCTAGCCTAACCACCTGAGCATGATAAAATAATAGCAGAAGAAAAAACAAACAATAAGAATAATATATAAACCAATAGGAAGGTTTTAAGAATCCAAAACAAATAACCAACCCACACGTTTGTCCACAAAACCTCTAAAAGAAAAATACCAAATTAGGTCGGGACATGCCCCCTACCATGAAAATGGAACTCTTCAATTCCCAAAATCTGACAAGTAACCTAATGAAATGGTAAAGCCTTCTGGAGGATGGAGGCTCATCACTTCACAATAACTCAACCGATATCCGCTCCACCTAAGACTACATATGAGTAAACAAAGAACCCTAGTACCCTACATCATGAAACGATGTAGCATCCAGGGATGGTCAGCGACATAAACACCAGATGTAACTTAGCGAATGGATAAAATAATGCCATATCCAAAACCAATCAAACCACATGCACACATTCATATATATATATAATGTTGGGGTAAGGTAGAAGGTTATAAACATGAGATTTAAAAATTGTTAACCTGGACTGTGTAGCTCCATTCATCCTAAGGGCACCCAAGGGCTACATGGGTGCAGCTACCCCTATTGAAAGGGTCCCAGCGTGTATTAGCCACACGAACTAGGAAAATCCAAGGTAAGGCAATAGACACCAAGGCTCTAGACATTCCAAAATTTATTTAGTGGGTGAACTATGCACACGGTGAAAAAGACCCCCATGCCGACAAATGTGGTTTCCAGTATTTGTCCTCCCCCCCTCCCCCGTGACCTCCACCTTTACAGTAAGTTACACAACCCCCTTTAAGATTAAATTAAAATATATACACATATTCCCATCCATTAAACTAAGAGTCATTTATCATACTAATCATGCTTGCAAGCTAAGTCCAATTATGCCTGTCCAAAACCCATTAACCAATTTTACCCCCAAGTTCTAATTTAAAACCAAACCATGGACACCAAGGCCCCTCAAAACCATTTTCATGTCCCATTAACCTTTTATGCAATGCATGGTCCCAAGAATGAGTTAATGGCATGACCTGACCAAGGGCCTTGTTGTCATGGGCATCTCAAGTCCAACCAGGATCGAAGACCACACCTAATACCCAACCCACCCATCCATCTTATACCCTGATTTGGATGAATTTTGAACATATAACAAGATAGCATGTGATATCACTAATCTAAAATCTAGGATAGGTCTATGACCGAGATCGACCTAATTGAGCCCAATCATCCTAAATCCAACCAAAGACCATAACTAACCCATACCGTAAGCCAAAACCATAACAATAACTAAATAAAGTTCTATAACATAATATAAACCAACCCATACCGTAAGCCAAAACCATAACAATAACCAAATGAAGTTTTATAACATAATATAAAAGGATGGAACAGTCAGAAATTTAGTCCAATGACATCAGCCCCAATACCAATGCTAATACCAAGGCTGACACCAATACCGATCCTGCCCATACCAACATATAGTAGTTCCACAAAAGCCTCTAACCAAAAGAAAACCAATATCTGATTGGTACATGCCCCCAATCATAACGAAAACCAATATCCATAAATAAACCAAAGTATATGAAAATGCCTGAAACATGAAATGGAGTCTTCCAGAAATATGAAAGATCACCACTTCAATCCAAAAGCTAATCTCAAAATTTGATCACTATACAGGAGAAGTAGAATGGTCGATTCCTGCATCACGTGGGGATATATCTGTCTGAAGATGGGTTAGTAGGTGAATGCTAGCATGAACTCAGGATAAGGATAAAATAATGCTATCCATTAAAACCAAGTAAACAAACTATATGCATACAAAATATCCATATACATAACCATGTCGGGAAAGATAATCAGGTTTAATATGCATATAAATCCATTAACCTGGGTATGTGTAGCTTAACCATCCTAAATCACCCACAGGAAATACGGGTCCAGTGTATCCCCCTGAATGGGCCTCGATACGTGTAGTTGCACGAACCGGAGATACCATAAAAGTAGTGGATTCCTAAATACCCTTCGCTCTCTATGATACATATGTATGTTGTACTTAGAGGATTCCTGTGTACCTCATAGTATCATATATGGTCGCCATGACCAACCCCACATGTCGGCAAACATGATTTTCTAGTGTTCACTCATTGAACTCCCACCTGCACGGTTAGCTATCACACCCCGCCATTGTTTCCCAATTAAAACTATTTCCAACCAACCAATCCATTATTATATTTATTATTAACCAAGGATATTAATAGTGGTATCGTCATACCGACTATAACTAGCAAGTATTGTCCTTAGCCAAACCTTTTTGGGTAAAGGGATTCTCGAGTACCCATTTACCAAGTTAACTTGGATGAATCCTATGTACCCCACAAGTGTTCCATTATTAAGTTAGCTTGGGGAGTCTCATATACCCCACAAGTGTTCCATTAATATGTTTACTTGGGGGATACCATCTACCTCACAAGGAGTGCAATTAGCCATAACCATGGCCACTAAACCATTCCATTTAACCATTTATACCATTTACAGTTCAATTACCAAACCATACCATGCAATAGTACCATTAAAAAATCCAACAATATAGTTAAAGGATTCTCATAGGCATTTTATCAATAATATTGGGGGCATAGTGTTTCCAAAACCAAAACCAAATACCACTTAACCATTCCCATGCAACCAAATATTCAAAGCATCATTAAAACATGTAAATACATAATTTAAACATAGGACAACCATCACCACCAAAACCCCCAATATATATTTGAAAACCCAAAACCATATAATAATTATGCCATGAAAACAATTCACAAAGTATGCCTTTAGTTGGAACTAACAATGAGGGAAGGAGTATATGCCTTAAATTAACTAGATTATGGAGAGAAATCACAAACACAAGCCCCAAATTAATTCTTAAAATGAAACCCTAGCTTTCTTTGCACAAGACCTTTAAAAAGGAATACAGAGTATTTTCCAATTTTTATTGAATATAATAATAAAGAAAATAAACTCCCAACTGATTTAAAGATCATGGGGACTTATTAGGTTAAGTGGGGAAATATCCATATTACCCTTACTTAATCTGCAAAAATCCCATCAGGGGGGTACAAATACCCATACCAGTCGTACCCTTTAATATGAGTAGTACCCATGGTTAGTTCCCTAGGCCTTCCTCTTGGACCCAACACTATCCAAGATACGACTTACCCGATCTAATTTATATCCAAAGCATATGACCCGTTCCTTCAATGAGTACCCCTAGCAGAGTAGAATCAAAGAATATTGAACAAGCTCCCCCATACGAGTCCAAGGCACAACTCATACCCTGGTTTACATCTCATGGTGAGCCATCGCACTTAGATCCAAGTTAAGTTACCAAGTCTAAGATTAAGTGGTGGAAAGAACCAAACCCAATAACCTGTATCCACCAATAAGACTCATACCACCTAATTCGTATAGATTCCAGAAACCAAATTCAACCCACCGTCAATCACTTATCAGCATATGACTAACCTACACCACTCGTATCCCAGTGTATAGCTCATTCCCCCTAGTCGTAACTTATCCAGAAACCAGAAATCTAAGAAATTTTTTAAGGGTCGAAAACCCAGGGTGTTATATTCTCTCCCACTAGGAACATTCATCCTCGAATGCCGGAAAAGATAGGGTAACCACAAGAACGATTCATTTTCATTATTAAATATCAATCCAACCATTAACCAAGTTAGAAAGTATCCATTTGGTGGATTTAATTAGGTCAAAGGAGCATCTATCATCGAGAAACTTTCCACAAACCTCCTATTGTACCCATCCAAACCCAAGAAGCTCTGGATGTTGGTAGGAGTCATGGGTCTAGGCCATTTCTTAACCACAACCACCTTTTGTGGATCCACTATGATTCCCTCGGTAGAAATAATATGGCCTAAGAAAGTTACAGCATTCAACCAAAACTCATACTTGGAGAACTTGGCATACAATTGTTTCTCTTTCAAGGTCCACAACACCATACGGAGGTGATTAGCATGATCCACCTCACTCTTAGAATAAACCAAAATGTCATCAATAAACACAATGACAAAAAATCCAGAAACTGCCTAAAAACCATGTTCATCAAATCAATAAATGCCATTGAGGCATTAGTCAAACCAAATGACATAACCAAGAACTCAAAGTGCCTATACCGAGTACGAAAAGTCATCTTAGGTATATCCTCCTCCCTAATATTAAGATGATGATACCCAAATCGAAGAACTACCATAGAAAAGAGCTTGGCACCTTGCAACATATCAAACAAGTCATCTATCCTTGGAATAGGATACTTCTTCTTAACTGTTACCTTATTCAATTGTCAATAGTCAATGCACATCCGAAGGGAACCATCCTTCTTGCGCACAAATAACTTTGGTGTACCCCACAGGGATATACTAGGATGAATAAAAATTTTATCCAAAAGATCCTTAAGTTGCTCCTTGAGTTCCTTCAACTCAGTTAGAGCACTTCTATAAGGAGGAATAGATATTGGACGAGTGTCTGGAACAAAATTAATACAAAACTCAATCTCCCTATCCAGAGGAATGCCAGAAAGACCATTCGGAAAGACCTCAGGGAATTCATTCACCACCAAAACTGAATGTAAAGAAGGACCCTCCGAGTTAGAAACCTTAACCTGGACCAAATGATAGAGACATCCTTTGAAGATTAATCTCTAAGCTCTAAGATAAGAAATAAACCTCCCTATAGGAGCTAGGTAACCACCCTCCTAATCGATAACTAATTCACCAAGTAACCTAAAAATAACCTTATGGGTCCAACAATCTAAGGACGCATAATAAGAGTGTAACCAATCCATCCCAGAATAAAATCAAAATCCACCATATCAAGTTTAAACAAATCCACTATGGTCTACCTACTGCCAACAGATACCGTACACCCCCTATAGACTCTTTTAGAAATAATCGAGTCACCTACCAAAGTAGAAACAAAAAAAAAGATATGAAATAACCTTAGGATCAAAACCAAAATACACAGCCACAAATGGGGTTACATAAGAAAGAGCAAACACCAGATCAAGAAAGTAATGTACTTTATAAGAAAAAAGTTATAACATACCAATCATGACATTGGGTGATGCCTTAAACTCCTGTAGAGATGCAAGAGCCTATAACCTATTCCAAATAGCACCGGCACCAGGAGCAAGAGTAGATACCGAAGCAGCACCACTAGGTATAGGATTAAAAGATGAAGAAACTAAATTTTTAACCGCTCCCTAAGAACCCTTACCAATCGAATAGTTTCTAAGCATATGGCCTACCTGACCTCATTTAAAACACCTACCCCTTACTTCATTGTAAAATCCCCAATAAAGACAACCACAAAACCGATAAGGAGAGCATAAAGAAGTTGATTGCCCCCACTCTCTTGAGATTAGGCACCTTATTCCTAGAAATTATCACCACCCTACTAACAGAAGAGTTTTCTTATGTTCCAGATCGTCGAGGCATGATCAGATAAGCGAAAAAATTAGGATTCGAGATGATTTCAGGACTTAGACTCCAAGCTTAAGAATAGAATACTAAGAAAGTAAAACATTCCTAAATGCATTGTAGCCTCACCCTAATGAGTGTGGCACGCTACACATCCTTTAAAGTGACTCAACTAGACACATCTTTGTGGACTACCAATTGACCATGAACCTAAAGCTCTGATACCAACTTGACACGATCCAACCAAAGGCCTTGTTGTAATAGGAATCTTAAGTCCAACAAGGACCAGAGACCACTCCCGATACCCAACCTAACCATCCAAATTACGCCTTGAGTCTGATAAATTCCAAACATAAAACAAGATAGCATGTGATAAAACTAATCCAGACTCTGGGATAGGTCTATGGCCGAGACTAACCTAAATGAGTCCAACCATTCCAAATCCAACCAAAGACCATAACTAACCGATACTATAAGAAAAAAATCATAAAAATAACCAAATAAAGTTCCATAACTTAAAATAAAATGATGGAACAGTGATAAATTTAGTCCAACGGTATCAGCCTCAATACCAATGATAATACTAAGGATGACACCAATACTGATCCCAGCCATACCAAACTATAAGAGGTTAGGACATGCCCCCAACCATAGCCAAAACCAATAACTATAAATAAACTAAAGTATATGAAGATGTCTATAACATGAAATGGAGTCTTCTGAAAAGATGGAAGCACACCACTTCAATCTAAAAGTTGATCTCAAAATCCAATTGTTATGCAAGAGGAGTAAAATGGTTGATTCCTATAACGCAATGCTATCCAATAATGCTATCTAGTAAAACCAAGGAAACCAACCATATGTATATAAACCATATATATATATATATATATATATATATATATATATATATATACAACCATGTTAGGAAAGAGAACCAGGTTTAGCATGTATTTAAATCCTTTAACCTGGGTATGTGTATCTTAACCTTCCTAAACCACCCACGGGCTACATGGGTCTAGTGTAACCCCCTAAATAAGCCCTGATGTGTATAGCTGCATGAACCGGAGATACGATACCAGTAGGGATTCCCAAGTACCCTTCGTTATCCATGATACATATGTACAGTGTCCTTAAAGGATTCTCGTGTACCTTATAGTATCATGTATGGTTGCCATGACCAGCCCCTCATGTCGGCAAACATAAGTTTCCAGTGTTCATTCATTGAACTCCCACCTTCATGGTTAGCTATCACACCCCGCTATTATTACCCTACAAGTGTTCCATAATTATGTTTGCTTGGGAGAGTCCCTTGTACCGCGCAAGTGTTCCATTAACATGTTTACTTGGGGGATTCCATTGTACCCCACAAGGAGTTCAATTAACCATAACTATGACCACCAAACCATTCAATTTAATCATTCCAAACCATTAATACCATTTATAGTTCCATTACCAAGCCGTAGCATGCAATAGTACCATTAAAAAGTCCAATAATATAGTAAAACCATTCTCATAGGCATTTTGTCTAACATATTGGGGGCATAGTGTTTCCAAAACCTAAATCAAATACCAATTAACCAATCCCTTGCTACTGAATATTCAAACCATCATTAAAACATGTAAATGCATAATTAAAACATGGGAAAACCATAACCTAGCCATTATAACCAAATACCCCAATACATGTTTGAAAACCTAAAAGCATATAATAATAATGCCATGACAAAAATTCACAAAATATGCCTTTAGTTGGAACTAACAATGAGGGAAGGAGTACATACCTTAAATTGAGTAGATAATAAAGAGAAATCACCAACACAGGAACCAAATTAATCTATAAGATGAAACCGTAACTTTCTTTTCCCAAGAACTTTTGAAAGGATTAAAGAGTGTTTTCTAAGTGTTAATGAATAGAATAATAGGGCAAATAACCTCCCAAGTGAGTTAAAAATTGTGGGGCCTTATTAGGTTAAGTGGAGAAATGTCCAAATTTTCCTCACTTAAACTATATAAAAATCCCTTCAGGAGGGAAAAACTACCCATATAAGTTGTACCCTCTAGTACGAGTGATACCTACCACTCGTACCCTAGGCCTCTCTATTTTGAACCCAACACTATCCACGATATGACTTACCTAATCCAAGTCATACCCAAAGCATACGCCTAATTCCTTCGACTCGTACCCCTGGCAAATTAGAATAAAAAAGGATTAAACATGGTCCCCCATATAAGTCCATGTACAACTCGAACCTTAGCTTACGGCTCATAGTGAGCCACTAGTACTTAGATCCAAGTTAAGTTACCAAGTCTAAGATTAAGTAAAGGAACAAACCAAACCAAGAAACCAGTATCCACCAATATAACTCGTACCACCTAAATCATATCCATTTCAAAAAAATAAATTCAACCCACTATCAATCTCTGGTCAGCATACGACCAACCCGCACAACTCGTATCCCAGTGTACGACTCATTCCCCCTAGTCGTAACTTATCCAAAAACCAAAAAGCTATGAAATTTTCTAAGGGTCGAAAACTCAGGGTCTTATAGTCTCCCCCATTAGGACCATTTATCCCGGAATAATGGACAAGGTAGGGTAACCACAACCACAATTCATTTGCATTATCAAATATCAATCCAACCTTCAACCAAATTAGAAAATAAATATGCAAAGATATTAATCTTTCCTTTAACAATGTTTGAAAACAAAAGTATGTAGAAGAAAATATACCTTCCGCATAAATCCCGGGAGCAGAAAGTAGATGCAGATACTTGGATTTCATGTCCTCTTCCGCTTCTCATGTAGTCTCTTCCACATCGTGGTTCTTCCATAAAACCTTAATCGAGGCCACATCCTTGGTCTATAACCGATGAACCTTCCTATCCAGTATCTCAAATAGGACCTCATCATAAGAGAGAGAATTTGAGATACCAAATCCCTCCAAAGGGATAACTGAAGAAGGATTACTCAACATAGAGACATGAAATATCGAATGAATGAAGCCCAAACTAGTAGCAAACTCCAATTCATAAGCTACATTACCAACCCTTCACAAAATCGCATAAGGACCAACAAATCGGGGACTGAGTTTCCCTTTCATACCAAACTGCATTACTCCCTTCATAGGAGATCCCTTTAGAAACACTTATCCCAACCTCAAACTCTAAGTCTATATGCCTTACATCTGCATAGAACTTTTGGCAACTTTGGGAAACCTTAAGCCTATCCCGAATAACCTTTACCTTTTCCGTAGCCTGATAAATCAAATCTGGATGGAATATATCCGTCTCACCAAGTTCGAACCAATCAGTAGGAGATTTACACCTCCTACTATACAATGCCTCAAAAGGGGCCATACCAATGCTATAATGATAGCTAGTAGATGTTCAATCCAATTGCCACCTTAATCAATCACACATGCACGAAGCATGTCCTCGAACATCTACATAGTTCTTTCTATTTACCTATTCATTTGAGGATGAAAAGCAGTACTTACACTAACCTTACTCCCCAATCCCTCATAAAAAGACCACCAAAAGTTGTATGAAAATTGTGTACCATGATCAAAGATAATCAAAATAGGTACCCCATACAGCTTTACAATCTCATGAAGATACAACCTCGCATAATCCTCCACTAAAAAGTTAGTTCGCACTGGCAAGAAGTGAGTGGACATGGTCATCCTATCCATGATGACCCAAATTGAATCAAATTAATTCTGAGACTGAGGAAGACTAATAACAAAATCCATATTGACCACCTCCCATTTCCATTCGGGCAAATCAATTTCTTGATATAACCCACTAGGCCTCATGTGCTCAACTTTGACTTGTTGGTACCCTAAGATTTGGCCACAAAACCAGCCAACCTCTTTTTATACCTCTCCACCAATACTTCTCCTTGATATCTTGATACATTTTTGTTGAACTAAGATGAACAATATAGCATGATTCATGTGCCTCAGCCAAAATCCTTTGTGGAAAACCATCGACATCAGGAACTTGGAACCTCCCTTGGTATCATAAAGTACTATCACTATTGATCTCAAAAACTATCACATTTTGCACACCAACATCACTCTTTATTTTCATTAAGACAGGATCCAGTACTTGCTCTACTTAATCTCTGCACCCAGAGATGACCAAACCACTTTTTGCACCATCATACCCCCATCATTATTGTCCAAGAGACAAACTCTAATATTAGCCAAGCAGTGAATATCCTTTACGAACTCCCACTTTCCTTGATCTACGTGAGCTAAACTCCCTATAGACAACCTACTAAGAGCATCAGCAACCAGGTTAGCTTTACCTGGGTGGTAGTGATGACTTATATCATAGTTCTTAAAAAATATCAACTATATCCTTCGCCTAAGAGTTTGCTCCTTCTGAGTGAACACATACTGTAGACTCTTATGATCCAAAAAGACATCCATGTGCACTCCATATGAATAATGTCACAAGATTTTCAAAGCAAAAACCACCGCTAAAAGATCTAAATCATGAGTAGGATAATTCTTCTCACACACCTTCAACTGCCTAGACGCATATGTTATAACCTTCCCATCTTACATCTAATCATAACAAAGTCCCACCCAGGACGTATCATAATAAACCACAATTATGCCCTAATTCGGATGAATTCCAAAAATATAACAAGATAGAGTGTGATAGGACTAATCTAGACTCTAGGATAGGTTTATGATCGAGACCGATCTAAATGATCCCAACCATTCCAAATCCAACCAAAGACCATAACCAACCCATACTATAAGCCAAAACCATAACAATAACCAAATAAAGTTCCATACCATAATACAATAGGATGGAACAGTGATAAATTTAGTCAAATGGTATCAGCCCAATTACCAATGCCAATACTAAGGATGACATCAATACTGATCCCGCCTATACTAACCCATAATAGTTCCACAAAAGCCTCTAACCAAAAAGAAACCAATATTCAGTTGGGGCAAGCGCCCAACCATAGCCAAAACCAATATCAATAAATAAACCAAATTATATAAAAAATGTTTATAACATGAAATGTAGTCTTATGGAAAGATAGAAACTCACCACTTTAATCCAATAGCTGATCCTGAAATCCGATCACAATATAGGAAGAGTAGAACGGTCAGTTCCTGCATCGCGTGGGGAAACAACTGCCCAAAGATGGGTTAATGGGTGATCGCTAGAATGAACTCTGGATAAGAATAAAACAATGATATCCAGTAATATCAAGTAAACTAACCATATGCATCCAAATCATATAGATATATATAACCATGCCGGGAAAGGGAACCGAGTTTAGCATGCATATAAATCGATGCTTGTAGCTGTATGAATCAGAGATACCACAAGAGTAAGGGATTCCTAAGAACCCATCGCTCTCCATGATACAGATGTATAGTGTACTTAAAGGATTCCCGTGTACCTGATAGTATCATCTATGGTTGCCATGACCAACCCCTCATGTCGGCAAACAAGAGTTTACAGTGTTCATTCATTAAAATCCCACCTTTATGATTAGATATCACACCCCGATATTATTTCCTAATTAAAACTGTTTCCAACAAACCAATCCATTATTCCATTTATTATTAACCAAGGCTATTAATAGTGGTATCATCATACCGACTATAACTTGCAAGTATTGTCCTTAGCCAAATCATTTTTGGGAAATGGGATTCTCGTGTACCCATTTATCAAGTTAACTATGAGGAATCCCATATACCCCACAAGTGTTCCATAATTAAGTTTGCTTGGGCAAGTCCCATGTACCGCACACCTGTTCCATTAACATGTTTATTCAGAGGATTCCATCATACCCCACAAGGAGTTCAATTAACTATAACCATGACCACCAAACCATTCCATTTAACCATTCTACACCATTTAAACCATTTATACCATTTACGGTTCAATTACCAAACCATACCATGCAATAGTACCATTAAAAAGTCAAATAATATAGTTAAAGCATTCTCGTAGGCATTTTATTAAACATATTGGGGACATAGTGTTTCCAAAACCAAAACCAAATACCAATTAACCATTCTCATGCAACCAAGTATTCAAACCATCATTAAAACATGTAAATACATAATTTAAACATGGGGAAACCATAACCAAGCCATTATAACCAAAACCATGTAACAATTATTCCTTAAAAATAATTCACAAAATATGCCTTTAGTTGGAACTAACAATGAGGGAAGGAGTACATGCCTTAAATTGTGTAGATGATGGAGAGAAATCACCAAGACAAGATCCTAATCAATCGTTAAGATAAAAATCTAGCTTCCTTTGCCCAAGAACTTTAAGGAGGATTAGAGAGGATTTTCTAAGTATTAATGAATAGAATAATAGGTCAAATAACCTCCCAAGTGAGTTAAAAGTTGTGGGGCATTATTAGATTAAGTGGATAAATGTCCAGATTTCCCTCACTTAAACCGCATAAAAATCCCATCAGGGGAGTACGACTACCTATACTAGTCATACCCTCTAATACGAGTGGTACCCACCATTTATACCCTAGGCCTCTTCCTTAGACCCAACACTGTCCAAGGTACAAATAACCCAACCCAAGTCATACTTAAAGTATACGACCCGTTCATTTGACCCGTACCCCTAGTAGAATAGAATCAAAGAGGATTGAACACTGTCCCCCACATGAGTCCATAGTACGACATATACCCTGGCTTACGGCTTATGGTTAGCCACTTGTAATCAGATCCAAGTTAAATTACCAAGTCTAAGATTAAGTGAAGAAAAGAAACAAATCCAACAACCCGTATCCACTAATATGACTCATACCACCTAAGTCATATCCATTTCAAAAACCAAATTCAACCCACCATATATCAGTGGTCAGCATACGACCAACTGACACTACTCAATCCCAGTGTACGACTCATTTCCCCTAGTCATAAATTGTCTATAAACTAGAAAGCTAGGAAAATTTCTAAGGGTCGAACCCCTAGGGTATTATAGTTAAATTGTGCATATATCCGTGTTTGAACACTAATTCTACAAAGTGGGTTGAGTTTCATGTCAATTCCATACCATAATCCATAATTTAGGGAAACCCATGTTCCCCCGTCCGATTCCCATACCCTTGCTTTTATTTAATTTAAAATCCATAAGATAAAACATGAATGATAAGTTAAAAACCATGAGAAAACAATCCAAGGAATAACTATTCAAATCCCTCAACCCAATTTCAAAACCCAACAATTAAGTTCATATGGATAATAATTAAACATATGTTTTTATGTAAAATAAAGTTAGGAAAGAGAGATATGCCTGAAACTCTAAGAAATTTAGAGAGAAAACAACCAATTGAAGCCTAGATGATTAATACTTTGAAACCCTAGTTTTCTCTTGACCTTAGAAGCTTGATAGGAGAGAGTAATGTTTATGATTTAGTAAATGGTGAAAAAAGGACCCTTGGGGTGTTTTAAGTCATGGGTGAAGTTTAAGGGAAATAAAAATTCCAAAATACCCTTAATGAAAAACATGCTAGGAAATAGCTCTCAATTTTTATGGGTTGGGTAAAGACTCATGATGACTCATTATGAGTCATTGCCTGGACTTGTGGACTGAGCAAAAACTTTGGGCACCTTCACTGTTATGGTCATGAGTCCCTTACCATCACTCATGACCCTACCCTACGACTCGTGGGGGCTAAGTCGTGATGAAGATAGTAACCTAGTCACACTTCACTAGTCAGGCAATGAGTGGCACCATACGACTTGTCACTAGTGATAACAACTTATCAGATGAGTCGTTGCTTGGGCAGTGTTCAATTTTGCAATGGAATTTCAGAGTCCCCCCCCCCCCTCTCAAGGATTATTCATCTCCAAATGAGGAATTAGGACACTTGGCATGAAAATAAGAAATAATGCAACTAGTACTAAGAAAAAATTCAAAATGCAGTTAGAATAAAAGAATGAATACGTTGAGCATACTCATCCAACCTGAGGAACAAGAACGAATATTTAGCCCTCATATCATCTTTAGTTTCCTATGTATCTTCTTCTATCTTTTGATTTCTCCAAGAACCTTTACCAAAGCCACATCTTTAGTTCTCAACTTATAAACTTGCCTATCCAAAAATCTCCATTGAGACTTCCTCATAGGACAAGGAATTTGAAATACCAACATCCTCTACAGGAAAAAAGTAGGATCACCCGTAAATTTCTTCAGCATTGACACATATAACACATGATGAATAGAACCCAGACTCACAGGCAATTCCAACTCATAAGAAATATTCCCAACTCTCCGCAAAATTTAGCACAAACCAACATAACAGGGACTGAGCTTCCCCTTCTTCCCAAACCTCATGACTCTTATCATAGGAGAAACTTTTAAGAATACCCAATCACTAACCTCAAACTCCAACCTTTCTTGCCTCACATCCTTATAAGACTTTTGGCAACTCTAAGCAGTCTTAAGTATTTCTCTAATCACCTTTACCTTCTTCATGGATTGGTGAACCAAGTCAGGAAAAAATGACCTAGTCTGACCAACCCCAAACCATCCAATAGGAGTTCTACACCTCCTACCATAAAGAGCCCCAAAAAGAGCCATCTGAATACTTAAATAATAATTATTGTTGTACTCAAATTCAATGATAGGCAAGAGATCAACCCAAATTCCCTTAAAATTAATCACACCGGACCTTTACATATCCTCTAATATTTTAATAGTTTGTTCTACTTGCCCATCTATTTAAGGATGGAAAGTGGTTCTTGGGTTCACCTTAGGCCCCAAACCTTTTTGAAATGAATGCCAAAAGTGAGAAGTAAAATGCATACCTCAGTATGAAATGATGGACACAGGTGCTCCATTAAACTTGCCAATCTTATTAATAAACAATTTGGCATAGTCTTCTTAAGAGTAGTTAGTCCTCACAGGCAAGAAGCGAGTAGACTTAGTCATCCTATCCATAATAATCCAAATGGAGTCATATTGATTTTAAGACTGCAGAAGACATGTAATGAATCCATATTGATTATCTCCCAGTTTCACATAGCAGCTCTATCTTTTGATACATGCCACAAGGCCCCAAGTGTTCAACCTTGACTTGCTGACAAACCATACACTTAGACATAAAATTTGGCATATACCTCTTTATATTGCTCAACCAGTAAATCTCCTTCAAGTCATGGTACATCTTAATCGGGTCGAGATAAACTGTACATCTAGAATTATGAGCCTCCAACAAGATCCTTTCCCATAGCCCATAAATCTCAGGAACACACAATCTCCTTTGACACCTCAGAATGCCATCTCGCTTATTCTCAAATACCATAACTTTTTGATGATCGGCATCATCTTTAAATTGCATAAGTATGGGATCCAAAAACTTTTTCTCCTTTACCTCAGCACCACAAGATAATTTAACCACCTCTTGAACAATCACTCCTCCATCCTCGAAGTCCAAGAAATGAACTACCAAGTTAGCCAACCGGTTAATGTCCTTCATTAGCCCTTACTTCTCCTCATCCACATGAGTTAAGCTCCTCTTAGAAAACCTACTAAGAGCATCAACAACCACATTAGTTTTACCTGGATGGTAGTGAAGACTCATGTCATAATCCTTGAGCAATTCAAGCTACCGCCTCTATATGAGATCCAACTACTTATGGGTAAATAAAAACTAGAAGCCCTTGTGATCTGAATAAATTTCCACATGCCCTCTATATCGGTAATAGTGCCATCTTTTTAATGCAAAGGCCATAACTGCAAACTCTAAATTATGAGCTAGGTATTTGTCCATAAGCCTTGATCTACCTAGAAGTACAAGACACAAATCTTCCATGTTGCATGAAGACACAACCCAGTACCACACGGGATATATTGCAATATACCACAAACTGATCAGTACCCTTGAGCAGGGTCAAACCTAGTGTAAAAGTCAACTTATTCTTTAAATTCTCAAAAGTACCCTCACAATCATCAGACCACAAGAACTTGAATTTCATCTGAGTTAATTTTGTCAATGAAGCCACAATAGAAGAGAAACTCTCCATAAACCTCCTATAATACCCAACAAAACCCAAGAAGCTCCTAATATAGGTCTAGGCCACCTCTTAACCACCTCAACTTTCTATGGATCCACCTTGATCCTCTCACTAGACACCACATACCCAAGAAAAGTCACAGCATTCAGCCAAAACTCATACTTAGAAATTCTAGCATACAACTTCTAATCCTTAAGAGTCTACAACACAATGTGGTGGCATGATCCTCCTCACTCTTAGAATACACCAAGATATCATCAATGAAGACTATCACAAGCAGATCTAGAAACTAGCTAAATGCTTGATTCATAAGATCCATAAAAGTTGTCAGAGCATTAGTCAACCAAATTATATAACCAGGAACTCATAATGGCCATACCAGGTTTAAAAATAGCATTGGGAATATTAATCTCCTAAATTTTCAACTAATCATACCCCGAATGAAGATCAATCTTAGAGAAGCATCTAGCACCCTGAATCTGGTCGTAAAGATCATCAATACTAGGAAGAGGATACTTGTTCTTCACTATGACTTCATTCAGTTATTGATAGTCTATACATATCTAAAGGGACTTATCCTTCTTATACACGAAAAGTACAAGAGCACCCCCATGGGAAACACTAGGATGAATGAACCTTTTATCAAGAAGATCTTTTAACTACTCTTTTAGCTCCTTTAATTTAGCCAAAGCCATCTAATAAGAAGGAACAAAAATGGGATGGGTACCAGGTAGACTATCAATCCCAAAATCTATTCTCTATCGGGATGAATTCTAGGAAGATCATCAGGAAATACCTTAGGAAACTCAGGAAATACCTTAGGAAACTCACTAACTATGGAAACAAATTGCAAAAAAGGACTTTTAAAGTCAAAATCCTTAACCCAAATGATATGATTAAAAACACCCTTTGGAAATCAACTTTTGGGCTCTAACATAGGAAATAAACATCTCTTTCAGAACTAGAGAACTTCCCTCCCATTCAATTACCGACATGTTATGAAATTGGAAACTAACCTTTCGGGTCCTACAATCCAGAGAGGCATAGCACAAATGAAGCAAATCCAACCACAAGATAACATCAAAATCCATCATATCCAACTCTATCAAATCCACCAATATCTCTCTATGAAAGATAGATACCACACAACCTCTATAGATCTTTCTAGAAAATATAGAATCACCCATCGAAATAGAAATAAAAAAGGGGTCAAAAACATTTTTAGGAAAAAACCAAAATGCACAGCCACATAAGGGGTTACATAGTAAAGGGTAGACCCTGGGTCAATCAAACAGTAAACATCATGAGAAAAGAGTTGACACATACCAATGATAATATCAAGAGACACCTCAGATTCCTAACAGGTGGCAAAAGTGTAGAGAGAATTCTGGCCAGTGTCGGTACCCAAAATGGCTCCCTTTGGTAAAGGAGCTGAAGAAGTGGCAACCAAAACCTTATTAGCTTCAGTGAATACCTTAACTATAGGACAGTTCCTCTGCATGTGTCTAGGATGACCATAATTGAAACACGGGTTCCTCTCTTTATCATAGTAACCACGGTGAAGCTATCTGTAAAATCTATAAGGAGGATAAGGTAGGGCAGACTAAACTTCACTAGCTTAAGATTGGGCACCCTTTGTCTTAACATCACTAATAGCCTGAAAAAAGTGATCACTGGATAGATTAGGATAAGGATCACTAACTAAAGAATATGAATTAGAATTTCCCTAGTTCTTCTTCGTGTTCTATTGCCTGCCATCTCTTCCACTATTTTGCTGATTTGTGCCCTACTTTAACTACCTGAACTACTATTTCTGCCTCTCTCCCTTCTCTATCTATCTCTTCTTTTAGTCCTCTACCTGCTGAATATAAACCACAATCCTGGAGATATCCATGTCATTATTTAACATTGCAACCTTACATTCCAATACCAAGTCATGGGAAAACCTAGAAGCAAACTTCCTCATTTTAGATCTCTACCTAGACACCAACTATGGAGCATAACTAGACAACTACTGAAATTTCAAGGCAAACTCTTTCACAATTATCTTACCGTGTTTTAGATACACAAACTCCTTAACCTTAGCTTCCCTCAGCTCCAAAAGTAAGAAATAACTAAGAAAGGCACTCAAGAACTCATCCCATAATATCATGTTAGCATCATCACCTCTCAACTACTATTACTCTATAACACTGATAAGTTATATTTTTCAGCTGAAATGCGGCTAATGATACACCCTCAAAATCATAAGCATGCATCACTCAGAAAATCTTCTCTATCTCATCCATAAACCCCTAAGGATCCTCCTAACCTTCAATCCTATAAAGATTGGGATATTTAACCTCATAAATTGTCCAACTCGAGTAACCTCAGGCGAAGGAGAAATAGAACCAACGCAATTCAACTGATGAGATTGAGATGTCAGTAACTGAGTAAGAAAATGAATAGACAAGCAAAACTCTGCATTACAGATGTCTTCCTAAAGTGGCTAATCGTAGGTATCACCAGCTCGGAGAGCCCAAGGAAGACTAGTGGGTACTGGTGGATCTCCACGTGGAGCAGTACAATCAGGAGAAAGGACCTTAGAATAGGTTTGCACTCCATAAGCAGGGTGAGTTCTTTCCACATTATCCTTAGGTAGGACAGAGGGTCCAGTAAAGTTTTTACCAACATCAGATCTTTGGGGAGGTATGATTTAAAATGTGAGCAAACCTGAAGTTAGGGAAATTCATGACACCAGAATCTATAGCCCAAAATAGAACACAAGAAAATGAAACATTCCTAACTGCCTTGTAGCCTCCCCCTTATAAGTGTGGCACACTACAAATCCATAAAATGGACTCTAGTTGACACGACATTATGGACACCCAATGACCCTGAAAATATGTTTTATACCAAGTTTGTCATGACCCAAACCAGGGTCTGGCTATGACAAGCATCTCAAGCCCATTGTGGGCCGGAGACTACCCCTTAGCCTAATCACTTGAGCATAATAAAATAATAGGAAAAGCAAAATCAAATATTAAGAATGATATATAACTCAATAGGAAGGTTCTAAAAATCCAAAACAAGTTTCCACAAAACCTCTAAAACTAAAATACCAAATTAGGTTGGGAAATGCCCCCCGACTTTGACAATGGAACTCTTCAATTCTTAAAATATGAAAAGAATGAAATGGTAAAGCTTTATGGAAGTTGGAGGCTCACCACTACATAGCAACTCAATCGATATCAGTCACCTAAGACTGCACACGAGTAAACAAATAACCCTAGGACCCTACATTATGTAATGATGTAGCGTCCAGGGATGGACTGTAGGATAAGCACTAGCATGTAACTCAAGGAAGGGATAAGAAAATGTCATGTCCAAAACCAATCAAACCACATGCTCATATTCATATATATACGTATATATAATCTCGGGGTAGGTTATAAGGTTATAAACATGAGATTAAAAAATGTTAACCTGGATTGTGTAGCTCCATTCATCCTAAGGGGACCCATAAGCTATATGAGTTCATCTCCTCCTGCTGAAAGAGTCCTAGTGCGTATTAGCCGCACGAACCAAGAAAATCCAAGGAAGGGCAAGAGACACCAAGGATCTAGTCTTTCTAAAATATATATAGAGTGTGAACTATGCACACAGTAATAAAAACCCCACACCGACAAATATGGTTTCCAATATTGGTCCCTCTAAGACCTCCACCTTCACGGCAAGCTACACAATCCCCTTTAAGTCCAAATTAAAAAATTTGCACACATTCCCATCCATTAGCCCAAGAATCATTTATTAAGGTATTTATCGTTTGGTATCGTCATACGAATTATGTTTGTAAGGTAAGTCCAATTATGCTAGTCCAAAACCTATTAACCAATTTGACTCCCAAGTTCTAATTTAAAACCAAAACATGGCCACCATGGGCCCTCAAAAAAATATTTTCATGTCCCATTAACCTTTTATGCAATGCAAGGTTCCAAGAGTGAGTTAATTATGCATATATCCATTTTTCAAAACTAATTCCAAAAAGTGGGTTGAGGTTCATGTAAATTCCATATGAAAAAATTTAGGGAAACCCATGTTCCTCATTCCCATTCCCATTCCCATATGCACTTATTTAGTTCAAAATCCATAAGAGAAAATATCAATGATAAGTTCAAAACCATGGGAAAACAATCCAAGGAATAACCATTCAAATCCCTCAACCCAATTTTAAAAGCCAACAATTAACTTTACATGGCTAACAATTAAACACGTATTTTTATGTAAAACAAGTTAGGAAAGAGAGACATGCCTGAAACACCAATAAATTTAGAGAGAAAACCACCAATTGAAGCCTAAATGATTAATCCTTTGAAACTCTAGCTTTATCTTGACTTAGAAGTTTTAAAGGAGACAATAATATTTACGATTTGGTAAATGATGAAAAAAGAACACTTGGGGTGTTTTAATTCATGCGTAAAGTGTAAAGGAAGGAAATAAAACAAAATTTCTTTAATGAAAAACATGCAGGAAAATAGCTCCCAGTTGTTATGAGTTGGGTAACGACTCATGATGATTGGTCACGAGTTGTTGCCTCGAATTGTGGCCTGAAAAGAAACTTTGGGCACCTTTACTATTATGGTCACGAGTCCATCAACATGACTCATGACCTTACCCTACGACTCATGGGAGATAAGTCATGATCAAGACAGTAAACTAGGCACATTTTACTGGTCAGGCAACAAGTGGCACCATACGACTCATAGTGAATGATAACAACTCGTCATGTGAGTTATTTCCTGGACAGTGATCAATTTTGCAATGGAATAGCTGAGTCTAAAAACTGGTGTGTTACATTGAGCATTTTCATCCAAAGTTGGGAACAAGAATAGGTACTTAGCTTTCATATCTTCCTTAGCTTCCCATGTAGCTTCTTTCACCTTTTGATTTCTCAAAAGTACTTTCATCGAAGCTATATCCTTTGTTCTTAATCTACGAACTTGCCTATCCAAAATCTCAATCGAGACCTCCTCAGAAGATAAAGAATTTGTAACACCAATAGTCTCAATAGGCACTATCAAAGAAGGATTACCCATACAATTTTTCAGTATAGACACATGGAAAATAGAATGAATAGAAGCCAAACTCACTGGAAAATCTAACTTATGCGACATTCCTAATTCTCCTCACAATTTGATATGGACCAATGTAATGGGGACTGATCTTTCCCTTCTTCCCAAACCTTATGACTCCTTTCATAGGAGAAACCTTTAAGAACACCTAATCACTATCCTTGATCTCTAATTCCCTCCACCTTCAATCTGCATAAGACTTTTGGTGACTTTGAGTAATCTTAGGTCTTTCTTAAATCACTTTTACCTTTTCCATGGCTTGATGAATCAAGTCAGGACCAAATAACCTAGTCTCACCCACCTTGAACCATCCAATAAGAGACCTATATCTCCTACCATAAAGAGCTTCAAAAGGAGCCATTTGAATGCTAGAGTGGTAACTATTATTATAAACAAACTCAATAAGAGGCAAATAGTCAACTCGATTTCCCTTAAAATCAATCACATAGGCCCTTAGCATATCCTCCAAAGTCTAAATAATACGCTTTGTTGTCCATCCATTTTAGGGTGGAAAGCATTGCTAAGATTTACTTAAGTAACCAAATCTTTCTAAAGCAAACACCAGAAATGAAAATAAAACTATGACCTAAATCTGAAATGATGGGCACCGGCCATCCATGTAACTTAACTATCTCCTGAATAAATAACTTAGTATAATCATCTCCTGGTTAGTTAGTCTTCACAGGCAAGAAGTGAGAAGACTTAGTCATTCTATCCACAATGACCAAATAGAATCGTACTGATAGCGAGACAGCAGAAAACCCATAATGAAATCCATATTAATCATTTCCTACTTCCACATGGGCAACTCTATCTCTTGAGATATGCCACCAAGACTCAAATGTTCAACCTTGACTTCCTGACAAACCATACATTTAGCAACAAAATTTGCCACATATATCTTCATATTATTCCACCAGTAAGTGTCCTTCAAATCATAATACATCTTCATTAAATATCAATGAACTGTATATCTAGACTTATGAGCCACAGTAAAAATCCTTTCCCGTATCCCGTCAATATCAGGAACACATAACCTTCCTTGGTACCTTAAGATGCCATATCCTCCAATCTCGAAAGCTATAACCTTGTGCTGACCCACATCATCCTTGATCTCCATAAGTATAGGATCCAAAGCCCACTTCTCCTTTTATTTCCAAAGCCTGCTTCTCCTTTTACTCAACGCCAAGAAATGATTTAACTATTTCATAAACAATCACTCGTCCATCCTTAGAGTCTAAGAGATGAACTCCCAAATTAGCCAACCTATGAGTATCCTTCACCAACCCTCTTTTCTTCCCATTAATGTATGATAAGCTTCCTATAAAAAACCTGCTAAGAGCATCATCAACATTATTAGCTTTACCTAGTTAGTAGTACAGAATTATGTCGTAATCCTTAAGTAGCTCGAGCCACTGCTTCTGTTTGAGGTTTAATTTCATTTGTGTAAACACATACTACAAGATTGTATGGTCTGAATAAATATTCACGCATATCTCATACAGGTATTGGCATAAAATTATTAAAGCAAAGACCACAGCCACAAACTTTAGATTGTGAGTAAGGAAATTCCTCTTATGAAGCTTAAGCTACCAGGAAACATAGGCAACAACCTTACCATGTTGTATCAACATAGAACCCATTCCCATATGGGAGGTATCACAATACACAACAAATCTATCAGTACCCTCAAGTAGGGTCAAAACTAGCGTAGAAGTCAACTTATCCTTCAACTTCTCAAAACTACCCTCATAAGCATATGAATACAAAAACTGAACCTTTTTTGAGTCAACCATGTCAGCGGGGCAGCAATAGATGAAAAAATCACTACAAATCACTATAGTAGCCTGCCAAACCTAAGAAGATCCTAATGTCGGTTGGAGTCGTGGGTCTAGGCCACTTCTTAACTACCTTAACTTTCTGTACATCCACCTCGATCCCCTTACTAGAAATAACATGCCCAAGAAAGGTCACAACACTTAAACCAAACTTCACATTTAAAACACTTTACATATAATTTCTGGTCCTTAAGAGTCTGCAATACAATTCGGAGGTAATTAGAATAATCCTCCTAACTCTTAGAGTACACCGGGATGTCACTAATAAAGACTTTAAGAAAAAAAATTCAAAACCTACCTAAACACCCGATTCAAAAGATCTATGAAAGCAATTAGAGAATTAGTCAACCCAAATTATATAACTAAGAACTTATAATGACCTTATCGGGTCTGGAAAGCAATCTTGGGAATATCAACCTCCTTAATTTCCAGCTGATGGTAGCCCAAACAAAGATCAATTTTAGAGAAACACCTGGAACCCTAAAGCTGGTCGAAATAATCATCAATCCTAGGAAGAGGATACTTATTTTTCATTAGAGTATTATTCAGTTGTCGATAGTCTATATACATACAAAGAGAACTATCTTTTTTTGCACGAAAAGTACAGAAACACCAATGGATAAACACTGGATGAATAAAACCCTTATCAAGAATATCCTTTAATTTCTCCTTTAATTCTTTAATTCTTTTAGTTCAGCCAGAACCATCCTATTAAGAGGAATGGAAATGGTATGGGTAAAAAATAGAAGATCAATCCCAAAATCTATTTCCCTATCAACGGGAATTCTAGGAAGATTATTAAGAAAAACTTTTAGAAATTAATTAACCACAAGGACATACTGCAAATAAGGACTTTCTGAACTTGAATCCTTAAACCCAAACTAGATGATACAGACACCCTTTTGAAATTAACTTTTGAGCTCTAATATAGGAAATAAACTTCCTGTTGGGCCTTAAGGAACTCCCATACCATTCAAGCATTAGTTTATTAGGAAAATTAAAACTAACCTTTCGGATTCGACAATCCAAAGAAGCATAGAATGAATAAAGCCAATCCATCCCGAAGATTACATTAAAACTCACCATATCAAGCTCTATCAAATCCATCGATTTCACCCTATGAAGGATGCACACCACACAACCCCTATAGATTTTTCTAGTAACAATAGAATCACTAACTGAAGTAGACATAGAAAGGGGGTCGAAAATATTTTTGGGACCAAAACTAAAGTGTACAACCATATAATGAGCCACATAAAATAGGATAGAAGACAAATCAATTAAACAATAAACATCATGAGAGAAGAGTTGTAATATACCATTAATAACATTTGGTGATACCTTAGATTCCTGATGAGTAGCAAGTGCATAGAGATGATTTCAGCCAGTGTTGGTACCTAAAGTAGCACTCGTAGGTGTAGGAGCCAAATAAATTGCGACCGAAACTTTATTAGCTCCAGTGGAAACTTTAGCTATTGAACAATTTCTCTGCAGATGACTAGGCTGACGACAATTGAAACACAAGTTTCTTTTCTCCCACAGTATCCATAATAAAGTTTCCCACAAAATAAACATGAAGGGTAAGGTGGAGCCGACCGAGCTTCACTAACCTGAGACTAGGATCCCTGTGCCTTAGCACTACTGTTAGACTAAAAATGTTGATCACCAAAAGTCTTAGGATAAGGAGTGATGTGTCATAGAAACACGACACTTTCGAAGCTTAAAACCATGAATTTATGCATGTACTTAAGTTGTTTTAGTGGATATGATGCACTTTTGTGTTTATTACAGATAAAATAGGTCTACAAGAGTGTTGGGGTGAAAATGAAAGAAAAAGACCTAAAAAGACCAAGCCTTTCCAAGGTACGAGTTTCCTCATGAGTCATCAACACATCATCACATCGTATAACTCGGAGGCTAACTCGTATGAACAATAGAAACCAAGAAGCAGAATAAAAATAAAGTGTTGAGAAGATACGACTCGAGCATCCAAGTCATAAACAAGGATACGAGCCGTATGAAGAAATCATAAGAATAACAGAATCTAAAGCAACTTTCCAAAGTTAAATTCTCAAAAGTATACGAGTCAGAAGGCTGAGTGTGACTCGTATAGGGAAACCATATACATACCAGTGTTCGATGCTTAGAAAGACAGAAGTCCCGGGTGGATATGAGTGAAGGACATGAGTCGTATGGTCAAGGTATGAATTGTGATCAGAAGTTCTATGAAGAACACAAAGTTGAAGCCTTGGGAGAACAGACACTGGAATAGATAAGAGAAGGCATGGTATGACTCGTATGATTAGCATATAAGTGGATGAGCGAGCCATACCATAGGCCGACTTAAATTTTTCTTTCTTATTTTTATTAGGATTTTTAAGTATTTTTTAGATACTATAAATACCTTAGGGTTTCTCCTTTATTTGGTTACCCACTTTTATATACTTTAGAATTACCTTACATTATTGATTCTTTGTTCAAGAGATTTTAAGTTTTTATTCAATTGAAGACTTTGGATTTTATTCATCTCATTATTGTGCAATTGATTACATGTTTTATTTGTATATTATCATAGATTGTTGCATGAACATGAGGGGCTAACTTCCCTAACTAGGGTTGTGGGAACCCTGGCGGATTTACTACGCAAGAGGAGTGGGAGATTCATCTATTCTAAATTAAACCTCATGTATCTTAATCTTATTCATCATAATTGACCTTAGAGCTACTACAGAAGCTTAGGGATAGCCTGTATTCATAAACATCCTCATAAGGAGGATTAAGAAAACAATTTAAGATTCACTTCCAGCATTATTATTCCGCTATCTCATCTAATCAACTCAAGACTCAAAAGGTGAGAGTTGAACTAAAGTCATAGACAGGGGGAAAGAAGGTAATGCCCTGAGACTCACAAGGTAAAGGGTGAGATTTATCAATGTGTTCACAAGACTGATGATAATACAAAGCTTGTTGACTTTACATACATAGCCACATAATAGGTGGGTTGAACACGAGAAACTTGTGAAGTTAAGAAGCTAGGGGAATATGGTCCCAGTATTCATCTCCTATTGTTTACAACTCAAAGCACTCAAGTTCAGTTACTACATACTGATTACTTCAAAAATCCCCCATTTACTTTTCCATACTACTTGTAAATTACATCAAGTTAAGCAACTATTCAGCATCTTCTCTGTGGGTTTGGCCTCAACCTAGTTGTTTTACTATATTTGGCATCGACTATATTATACTTATTTGGAGGTTAGTTTTGGGTGACATCAAGGAGCACTATTTGTCGAATAAGAAGTTCCCCAATTTTTCTTCTCAATCCAATGTCTACCATCTCTCTAAATAATTTGCTGACTTGTACCCTGCTCTGAATATCTAAACTTCTTGCTCTACCTCTCTCCCATCTCTACCTACTCTATTTTCTCATCCTTCACCCACTGCATATAAACCACCAGCCTAAAGATGTCTATATCATTATTCAACATAGTAGCCTTATACTCCAACACCAAATCACGAGATAAACTAGAAGTAAACTTTCTCATTCTGGATCTCATATTAGATACTAACTTCAGAGCATAATGGGATAGTTTCTGGAAATTCAAAGTAAACTCCGTAACACTTATCTTACCCTACTTCAAGTTCACAAATTCTTCAGCCTTAGCCTCCCTTAATTCATGAGAAAAAAGTGATCAATAGAAGGACCTAAAAACTCATCTCGCACCATTGCTCAGCATCATCACACCACATCATTTCCCACTCTTCATACAACTAGTAATCCACATCTTTAAACTGATAGGAAGCAAACTCTACACCTTCATAATTAGTAGCATGCTTCACCCTAAAAATCTTCTCCATCTCATTAATAAACCCCTGAGGATCCTCCTCAACCTTAGAGCCTGTAAAGGTTAGGGGAATAAACCTTAAAAATAGGCCAACCCTAGTGACCTTAGATGAGCTAACTAAATAACCAATATGATCAAATCGACGAGACTGTGATGCCACCAGTAGGCAAGCATACTAATAGACAGACAGAACTCTACACTAGATATATCTCCCTGGGACGTCTGGCCATAAATATCATCAGCCCAAAAAACCTGAGGAGGACTAGTAAGTATTGGTAAAACCTCATATGGGTTGGTACAGTCAAGAGCAGCAACCCTAGACCAGGTCTGTACTTCATACACAGGGTGAGTTCCCTCCATATTTTCCTCAGGTAGGGTGGAGATTCCAGTAGAGGTTTTATGACTGTTAGATCATTAGGGAGGCATAATCTTAAATGTGAGTAAGCGAAGAGTTAGAGAAGTTTTAAGATATCTAGACTCTATAGCCCTAAATAAAATGCAAGAAAGGGAATCATTCCAAAATGACTTATAGCCTCTCCCTTATAAGTAACACCCATAAAAGGGACCCTACTCGACACGGCTTTATGGACACTTAGTGACCCTGAACCATGCTCTAATACCAATATTTTCACGACCCAAACTAGGGGTTAGTCGTGATGGGGCTCTCAAGCCCACCGTGGGTAGAAGATCACCCTTTTAGCCTACCTCTAGAGCATAATAAATGAAAATAGCAGAAACCAACAAAAATAAGTAAATAAGATAGATGAATTACATAAAATCTAAGAGTCTAATCAAGACAACCAATCATCTGACATTGTCCATAAAAGCCTCTAAAACCAAATACGAAAATAAGTCGGGACATGCCCCCGACTATGACAAGAACGAATCCCAAAAAATAACTAAGAAATAAAGAAAATAAGTGAAATAACCAAGCCTTATGAAAGATGGAGTATTATCACTTGATAGTAGATCCACAGGAGTACCAAATCACCTAACATTGCATAGGAGCAATAGAAAAACCCTCCGACCCTACATCATGAAATGATGTAGCATCCAGGGATGGTTAGTGGGGAAGCATTAGCATATAACTCAGGGAAAGGCATCAGATAATGTCATTGCCAAAAACCAATCAATACCACATGCAACATTTATATATACATAGATAGGATGTCAAGAAGAGAAAAGGGTCATAAACATGAGAGTTTAAACCATTAGCCTAAACTGTATAGCTCGCTCCGTCCTAAAGACACTCATGCGCTATGTGGGTCCAGCTCTCCCTGCTGGAAGTGCCCTAGTGCATGTTAGCCACACAAACCGATGAAAGGCTAAAGACACTAAGGACATATCCATCCAAAATATTGTGTGTACCTAGACACACGGTTATATAGACCCCCATGCCAAAAAAATGTGGTTTCCAGTGTTGGTCCCCCTTGGAATAAACTTTTACATTAAGCTACACAATTTCTTTTAAACCCAAATTAAAACAGTTTGCATATAAAATCAACCACTTACCAAGGAGTCTATATTAAGGCATTTTCCAACATGGTATCGTTATACCATTGTGCTTAAAAGCTAATTAAATTATGTCAAACCAGTCCATTTGACTCCCAAGTTCCATTCAAATTCCAAAATCATGGCGACCAAAGGCATTCCAAAACTATTCTTTTATTATCCATTATCCTTTAATGCAATGCAATATTCCAAAGGTAAGTTAAATAATGTAAATTTCATAGTCAAAACCAAGACTTTTAAAGTGGGTTGAGGTTAATGTCATTACCAAGCCAAATTTTTATCAATTTAGGAAACCCCATGTTTCTCATTCCAATCCTCATAATAATGCACCCATTCAGCTCCAAAATCATCAGTTAAAGCATAAACAACACATTTAAATCATGGGAAAAATCATTCAAATAATTACCATCAAAAGACTTTAACCCAATTTCAAACCCATCAAATAAAATCATATGAATAATGAGTAAATAAATTCCACAATATAAAATTCAAGTTAAGGATAAGAAACATGCCTAAAATATCAATGGATTTGGGGAGAAATTAAAGTTTGTAGTCCATAGTAGCGATTTCTTGAAAACCCCTTGAGCTTTCTTGGGTTGGGAGTTAAAGAGGAAAATAATGGATTTTGTTCTTTGAAAACTGAAGGGAATGGGTTCATTTGGTGTTTAAAAGTCGTTCAAGGGGTAATAGGACCAAAAGCCCCTCACCCCTAGTAGAAAAAATAAAAACTGGACAAAAATAACATAGTGGTGTGAAAGGCCCCTATCCCGAAGCTTAGCCTCCATGTCATGCCCTTGTGCGGAGGCCAAGTGTCATAGCTTGCCACTACCACAAAGGTTTACTGCCTCAAAATCTCAAAATGACCCTGAACTCCTTTCGAAAATTCTGAATTTTTTTCAAAACATCCTTTTAATATTCCTAATCATAATTTAAGTCAAAAATTGATATTACGCACACTGGAGGGTGAAAAATAAAGGTGTTGAAATTTTACAGGGTCTTACACCCAGTGCATCATAAGATTACAAATAAACTTAACTTTCTTAGAGTACTAACATGTAGCCATCCCTGTGCGCCATAAGATTATCATTAAAATTACCTTTTTTTTAAGCGAAGATGAATATCCATCCTTTTGTTCCATAATATTACCATCTTCATGGACTAAGCTTTCATGTCTACCTACAAAGAGAAAAAAGGAATGACAAAATACAAAAAAACATAAGTAGAAGAGAGTTTGTTACCTGATAAGACGTTTCGGACTCAAAAGCCATAGATCACTAACTTGGATGGGATTGAGACAATATGTTTTGGTGAGAAAGAAGCCTTCAAAGTTTGGTTTTCAGCAATCAAAATATATTTTGATGGTGATATTTCCATATAAAAATATAAATTATTTAGTGAGGGAATGCGAATCTGAAATTCTCCACTGGATAGGATCTAGAGTAAACTTCGAAACAAAAATTATCTAGAATGTTTTTGGAGGTTTTAAATTCCAAATTTACAATATAAAGCATATGTACGTGTCTAGTTTCTAGAAAATTAAGAGGATCACAATTTCAGTACTCCTACATTAAGATACAAATGTTTTGGTGTTGTCAGATGAATCTTAAACTACCGACTCATCAAAATCTAAGGCTGACTTCGTAGAAATATTTGAAAAGATATCAAATGAATTGAATGATTATTTTCATATGATAAAGATATTTGTGTCTAGTTTTAGTAGGATCAAGCGTCTCATGATTTCATCATTCCTGCTTCAAGATACGAAAGTTTTAGTTAAGATGTTCAGATCTGAAATTTTCATCATGATAAAAGTTAAGGTTGACTTCAAAAAAATCATCTAGAATGATATTGAACGATTTTAAATATGAATTTCATATATGTTACAGCTCTCAAAGTCTAATTTCTAGAATATCAAACTATTTTCTATTTTTATATTCCTACGATTTGATATGAATTTTCTACCATTAATATGTCGAGCTATGAAAAAAGTGACGAAGATAAAAAAAAAGACAAGGAAAATTTACCTAGCATTGTGAGCCCTCAACGTGGTTCGAGATGCTGCAATTGATGGAAAAATAATGAAAATTATGTCTCTATTTATAAGGATCCTAGGATAGCTAATGAAGAGATTGAATAGACATGGGAATACTTTGCTGCCTTTTGGTTGTCAGGATTGGTCTCCTAATTGGACTTGGCTTAGTAGGTGTTGAAAATTTTTCCATAAAATCAAGAATCTTGGCCTAAAAAGTCAAAGGCCAATATCTATTCTTTTAAGATGATATAGAGAAGCAACTTAGTGTTTTTTGTAACAAACACTAATTGAAGTTAGTTACACTATTTTAGAATTAGTTGAGAAGCATGTGACTAACATGTGATGAGTATAATAAGTCAGTAACAACCTTTATAAAAAGGACCATTACCATTTGTATGAGTTAGTTTTTACAAAGATTCATTCTTATGCATTGAGAGTGAATGAAGAGAAAAGGTTCCTTGTGTTAATTCCTTCCATTTCTTCTTACTCTATATGATAGATGTGGTGTAGATTCTAGAAATTAACATGGTATCAGAGCTTAAGGTGGTGATTCCAAGCTAACCGAGCTTGAATTTTTTCTCTCACTCACCAACAATTGAGTATTTTAGCTACGACAATGGTAGAGATTAAAAATTCATATACTACAGAGGAACCAGTGGTAGATTTACAAATAGATCACAATCATCAACTTCATTTGCAAGCATCATATCACTTGGTGTTGCTTTGATTCCTTTAAAGCTTACATACCCTGAAAATTATGAAATATGGAGTCGATCGATGTGATTAGCTCTACTAGTTAAAAACAATCTTGGTTTTGTCGATGGAACCTCTATGAAAAGTTCCTACAGTGGAGCACTTGCAATAGAAAGATGTGATGCGGCTGTTTTCTCATGGATTAGTGTAGTTGTGGCACCAGAATTGTTAACCAGCATCGTTTATGCTACAAGTTCGAGGAAGATCTCGAACGACTTCAAGGAAAGCTTTGATAAGTCTAACTTGACTAGAATTTATCATATCTAGTAGGATCTTAGTATGTTAACTCGGGGTTCTAACTTTGTTACATCTTATTACTCTAAAATGTGTGGCTTATGGGATCAAGTTGATGTTATGGTGCCTCCTTCGTCATGTGATTGCAAGGAGTCGCGACCTCATGTTGAACATGTTAAACAACAGAGGTTACTTCAATGTTTGGTCAACCTAAATGAGAGTAATTCTCAAGTCAGGAGTTAAATACTATTGAACAGCTCTATTCCTGGTGTGAATCAAGCCTATGTTATGGCTATTCAAGAGGATAGTCAAAGGAAATTAGGTCTAGTGCACAAAGGTAATGAACCTTTGACTATTCTAGCAGGGCAAAACCAGAGTTATTCGAGTCAAAGTGGTCAGGGGAAGGATATCATCCTCAGCACTCTCATAGGAATCAGAATTTCCTCAGACAAAACTCTCAAGGGAGAAACAACTCTCAGACACAAAATTATCAAGGAAAGAAACCAAGAAATGTTTGTAAAAATTGTGGTTACAATGGTTATGTCAACAAAAATTGCTACAGAGTTGTCGATTTTCCTGTTGATTTCAAAAGTATGAAGAAAGGACCAGATTTCCACAATTCAATTTATAGGTCATGATGACACCCACTTTATCCCACCAGTAGGTAAACCGAACCATAGCTCAGAGCTATAAACAATGGGCCAACTTGGTGGTAAATAGACTAAAGGTCGGAAATCAACATTTAAAGAGTTAAAACAACTAGTAGTCATAATAGTCTAATATAATACATAAAACAGCAAAAACTATCCCATTACTCGGTACTGCCGGTGTAAGAGCTACAACAACTGAACTATAAATATTGAATAATTCATTACAATTTGTCTCAAAAATGAAAGACTAGACATCGATAAATAGAAGAAGGCCAACTCTTACTCTGAGAGCTCACCCTATATCCAAAATCAACTCGGGATGATGGTTGAATCAGCGGTGGAAACTAGTACTCAGATTTGCACCAAAAAGGTACAAAAGTATAGTATGAGTACCAAAACTATTGTTACTTAGTAGGCATAATCGACTGACTGAGCTAAATCATGATATAAATATGATAAGATACAAGATAAAGTAAATTAAGTCAAGGTAATATGTCAAACCTGGAAATAATCTCCCACACTAATGTACATTAGTAAATAAATACAGACAAAACAGTAACGCAAAGATCACACAACTATAACTACAAGATTGTTCCCCATAAGCCAATAGGTGAGAAAAAGTAAATAACCCAATGCAGGACCCCATAAGTCGGGAGGGTACAATCAAGGAAAGTAAATAATCCAATCACCATAATTTACCAATTACTATACCATAACCAAGAATTTCTCTGAACCATATCATATTATGAACAACTCCTAAAATGCCAAACTTGAACTAGAACTCAATAGAATCGTCATCATTACATCATTTAATGGACTTGAACCGAAACTCATATTACCAATATCATAATCAAATGCCAGACTTGAATCGAGACTCATATATGTATCATTGTCATTAATAATTTTTGGACATGAACCGAAACTCATATATCAATAGACCATATAAATAAACATAATCATAAGCCCTATCACTAAAAACAAAACAATTATCCACCAAAACTTATCTAGAATTAGCACCAACTCTCAACTATCGAACTAGTATAATCAATAAGCAATTTATCTCTTCAAAGTCCCAAAATAGCATTAATAAGGGTAAATCATGGGAAATTAAGCCTACAAGGCTAACACAAGTCTTGGTCTAAGGTGGACCGGAGGGGCCCACTTCTAATCCTTGAAATTTATTTTAGGCAAATTCTATCCGAACTAGGCTAAAGTATCTCAATTCACTTCTAGATATTAAATAAGCCTTAATTATCCCTAATATATAAATTTATCCTAAAACACGAGTGACTAAATCAAAAAATTCACCTAAATTACGGTTTCAAGATAACCTAAATAGTCCGACTAATCCAAATATTTTTAATCATAGCTCCAACACCTAAATTCCACCACATATCTTGTGTAATATCATACTCATACTATAAAATAGCTCAATGTATGAAGAGGGTAAACCTAGCCTACCTAGACACTGAAGAAAAGCCCAAAGAATCCGCTAAACCACTATTTTCCTTTTCGAGAAGCTTCTGTAATATGTCACGCTATCAAAGCCACAATATACTCATAAAAATCAGAGTAGTGATACCCATATTGTATGATTCAAAATCACATAAAAAAATTATGTAGGGCCCATTTGCAAAATCGCAATTTTGAAACCAACACAACGTCCCTATATGCTCAAGGAACATTTATCCGAAAAAATGGGTAAATTCCAAGTTCTAATGGTGCTACTATCAAGCCACCAAAATTCTAGGGATATTAGGAAAAGATAGAGGAATTAACCATGAAATTAATGGAATCTTACCACAAATTAGATGAAGAACCACATAAATTAACTATATCAGAGCTCCATAATCACCCATAATTGATTCACCCAAGTTTTTCCACCTTTTAGGGTTCAGAATTCTAGAGAATGGATAAGAAGTGGTGAAAATTGGGCTAAGTGGGGTATGGATAAGAAGTGGTGAAAATTGGGCTAAGTGGGGTATTTATACCCTTCCTAGGCCCACAGATATCGCTTAAGTAAACATTGGGTTGCTTAAGCGAGTATCACGTAAGCAACCAGGTATCGCATTCGCAACACTAGCAACCTTAGCACATACCGCGTAAGCGATGCTGGTATCACTTAAGAGGCATTTGAATATGTGACATTCTCTTTGCTTATGCGATAACAATGGACCAAGACAGGTCACTTAAGTGATGGAATGGTCGCAGACGCGATGTACCAGACACTAGCTGAGACTTAGAATTTTTTTCAAGTCTCCGCCAACCCTTCAGATTCATTCGAAATCTCGTATAAGTAAATAAACTATGCTACCCTATCAAATTCATAATTTTGGACTTAATAGAAGAGTCAAAATTTCCATTTGAGATTGTTTCAACAAAAAATGGGTCCCACATCTATTGGCCATTTTTCTTAACTTCCGGCCAATAGCCTGAAATGGGTCTAGGTGCCTTGGGACCCGAACCAATGGTCCTCCTAACCTAAAATTGATGTTCTGGAGCTGTTGGAATAGTTAGAATTAACATACATAGTTGTTTAACTAAAGTTTTTTCCCAATAACCAATTTGAAACAGCAAAGACTTCAAAATAGAAAATTGGCTCTAAAGAACAAACAAAATACTCAGTAACTGCACTGTCAGTTCCAGGAAGTTATAAATAACTTGGGGCAGCTTTACCAAAGCTCTAAATGGAAAAAATGAGCAAAAGCATAGAAAATAACTTGGAGAATCATTACAATATCCCCTACTAAGAAAACTTTTGTCCGTAAAAGTGAAGGATTAGGATAAACCTAATGCCTTGAATATGGGAAGATATTGGGTCCTCATCTCACTCTCGAGTGCGCAACCGTCTGACATCACTAGCCAATATGAACACCAGCTCCTCTATGAAGGTCAACCATTTTTCTAACTAAAATGAGTCCCATCTACGCACATAAAAAGGGTCAGGAATGTATCATCGTATTATAAAAACATAGAAAACTAGATGGATAATAGAAAAATTTAGGAACAAGGGTAGATCATAAGCTACCTTACCAACTGTGCAAAGAATCTCAAAGGGTCCAATATATCTTGGACTGATCTAGCTTTTCTTCCGAAACCTTATCACACCCTTCATGGGTGATACATAAAGGAATCCCTAGTCACCAACTCCAAATTTCAAGGCACGAAGTCTAAGATCCGTATAAGTTTTTTGCCTACTCTTAGTTGTCCTCAACCTATCCTGAATCACCTTGACTCTATCCAACGACTCCTAAAGTAAGTCAGTACCATGGGGTCTAATCTCGAAAGTCTCAAACTATCCAATCAAAGAACGACATTGCCTACCACAAAAAGCTACAAAAGGGGCCATTTTTGTACTTGAATGATAACTAGTGTAATACGTGAATTCTTCGAAGGCTAAGTGTTTCTCCCATTGAGCCCTAAAATCCATAACACAGACTCAGAGCATATCCTCAAGAACCTAAATAGGCTGCACCGACTACTCATCGGGCTGAGGATAAAAGGTTGTACAAAGATCCACGTGAGTACCTAACTCCTTCTAAAAAGTATTCTAAAAGCTAGAAGTGAACACTCAACCCTGCTCTAAAATGATAGATATAGGCACACCATGCAAATGAACTATCTCAATAACATACATATGAACCAACCTCTCGACACTAAAGGACATCTGAATAGGAATAAAATATATTGACTTGGTCAACCAATCTATGATGACCCAAATACCATCAAAATTACAGGATGTACGGGGAAAACCACTAACAAAGTCCATGTTAATTCGCTCCCATTTCCACTCGAGAGTGGTCAACCGTTGAATCAAACCACAACTTTTTAGTGTTGGGCCTTTATTTGCTGAAAAAATAGGCAATGAGCTACAAAGTCTGCCATATCTCTCTTTATACCACACCACCAATAATGTTGTCTCAAATCTTTATACACTTTAGTTGTACCTAAGTGAATAAAATATCTGGAGCTGTGAGCCTTATGCAAAATTGACTGAATTAAGTCACACCCACAAAACACAAATACAGCTATCAAATCTTAAAAGACCCTCAAAATCTATGGTAGCCCTCTTGGACTCACCATTCAACACCTAATCACGGATTATGCAAAGCCTCTTATCCTCAAACTGACGACTCTAAATCTGCTCAAATAGCAAAGAGCTCACCTCAACACTAGCAAGAATTCTCCTCGGGTCTGAGCTATCAAGTGGTACCATCAAGTTGGCTAAGGACTGAATGTCCCAAGCCAATGGCCTCAGAGAAACTAAAATGCAAGCCAAGCTACCCATACTCACTACCTTCCAGCTCAAGGCATCTGCTATAATATTCACTTTACCCAGATAAGAAATGATAGAAAAGTTATAATCCTTAAGTAACTCCATCTATCTATGCTACCTAGAATTAATCTCTCTCTGGGTCATAAGATTTTACAGACTACGATAATCAATGAAGATCTCACAATGCATACCATAAAAATAATGCCTCCAAATCTTAAGCACAAAAACTACCACTGCCAACTCCAAATCATGAGTGGGATAGTTATGCTCGTGCACCTTCAGCTGTCTCAACACAAGCAATAACACAACCCTACTTTATCAATACAGAACCCAAACTGACACCAGAATCATTAGAATAGATGGTGAATCCCTCACCCTCAACAAGAAAATCCAAAATAGGAGCTGATGTGAGAAATCCCTTGAGCTTTCCAAAGCTTCACTCACACTCCTCAAACTATTAGAATGGAACAACCTTTCAAGTTAATCTAGTCATCGGCTGGAATAAAAACAAAACTCTCAATAAACCGCCGATAGTAATTGACCAAACCAATAAAGCTACGAACCTTAGATGGAGATGTAGGCCTAGCCTAATTATGAATAGGCATAATCATCACTAGGTCTACCTTAATCCCATCCTTAGATACCACATGCCCAAAGAATGCCACTAACTCAAGCCAAAACTCACACTTAGAGAATTTAGCAAAAAGCATATGATCTCTCAAAGTTTGAAGCACAATCCTCAAATAATACATATGCTCCTCCCTAATCCTCAAATACATAAGGATGTCATCGATGAACACAATCACAAAGGAATCCAAATGAGGCCTGAACACAAATTTCATGAAATCTATAAATGTGGTTGGGTGTTAGTCAACCCAAAAGACATCACTAAAAACTCATAATGACCATAATGAGTCCTAAAAGTTTTTCTTTGGGATATCCTCTGTTCTAATCATCAACTAATGGCAATTAGACCTTAAATCAATCTTAAAGAACACCACTGCTCCCTAAAGTTGGTCAAACAAATCATTAATATGAGGCATGGGATACCAGTTCTTCAATGTCACTTTATTAAGTTGCCTGTAATCAATACACATACGCGTGGAACCATCTTTATTCTTTACAAACAACATGAGGTCTCCTTAAGAAAACACATTCAATCTAATAAAACCCTTACCAAGAAGATCCTAAAGCTAAGAATTTAGCTTCTTAAACTCGACAGGAGCTATAAAGTAAGGTGCCATGGAAATAAGTCGGGTTCCCGATTCAAGATCGATAACAAACTCAATACTACACTCAGGAGGAAGGCAAGGTAGATTGGTAGAAAAAACATCAGGAAACTCAAGAATTATAAAAACATAGTCAAGCAACGAACTCTCTATGCTAACATCATGAATATAAGCAAGATAAGACTCGTAACCCCTCTAAATAAGCCTCCTAGCATATATATAAAAATAATTCTCATCAGCTCGCAACTAATCCCTCCTACCACACGACTAAGGGTACGTCGACATGGCAAAGGTAATAGTCTTAGCAAAATAATCTAGGAGTGCATGATAGTGGGATAACCAGTCTATGCCTAAAATCACATCAAAATCCACCATGTCTAAAATAGTAAGATCATCATGAGTATTAAGATCTCGAACAGTCATAACACATGATCTGAAAACCTGTTCCATTACTAAAGAATCACCCACGGAAGTAGATACACATAATGGCATAAATAATGAATCCTAAGATAACTCTAAACATAGAGTATAATAAGAAAAGATATAAGAATAAGTAGATCCCAGATCAAATAAATCAAAAATTCACTAACAGCATACCAAGATCGTACCTATGATGAAAACATCCAAAGACTCAGCCTTAGGTCTAGTAGGTACTTTGTAAAACTAACCACACCCGCCACCTGGCTAAGCTCCTGACTAATATCCTGTCCTACCTACTTGATAACCTCTACGAGTATCTTAGGGAGCACTCCTACGACCATGCATACCATCTCTATCAAGGGTAAAATTGCCTAAATCGATGAAACACTCTAAACTAAATGAACTATAACTCTACAACTGGGGCACTCTCTCAAGAAATGACCAAAAGCTCTACAACCATAACATGCCTTGGCATAGTACTAAAACTAAAGATCCATCTAACCTAGAACAACCACCACAACTAGAATAACTAAAAGATAAACCTCTCAAAGACTAACTACTACCTTTGTTAGGACGATTACCAAAACTAGACTGGACTCTATCAGAAATGTAAAAAGTAGCTTAAACTACCTACTAGACTTACCTTGATGTTGATACAGCTGATGCAGAAAGTACCTACCTTGAGAACCACTACCTCTAAACCATGAGTCGTTATGTCTCCCACTAAAACTACCCAAATACCTACCTTAGAATGAGAAAGTTTGCCTCAGGACTGTCCCGTGAGATGATCCTTGAAAGCAAGACTATCTTGTTGATCAAGGACATGGATATCTCTAGGTTGGTTATTCATATGCAATAGGTCGAGGAAAAAAATAAAAAGCAAATTGAGGTTAGGGAAAGATAGGGTAAGAAGTTTAGGTTCTTTGAGTAAGGTGGTGGCCAACAGTAAAATAGTAGGGATGGTGGTAAGTGGTCAAAGAAGAAGTCGGGGAGTTCTAGTTCTTTCTCCACACCTAGTGCTCCTTACCCAAAGCAGTCGAGAGACAGGCATCAGTAGGGTGGTGATAACTTCAGGGCATAGAGTGCCTAATCTCAGGCCTAGTGGGGCTCAGTCAGCTTCATCATGTCCTCCTTATAGGTTTTGTGGTCGATGGCATCAAGGTTTCTACGATAAGAGAATGAAACACCCCAAAATTGGGTTTCGAGATGTCACACGGAGCTTAAGATCACAAGTGACCCCAAGCTAACCCTTCTAATGGCATAACTCATAAGCAACTGAACAAAAAGTATAAATCTATACAAATCTACGGAAAATAACTCTTTTCTGAATATGATAGATACAATACTAAATTTACAAGATTACAACTCTACTTTTACAACCAAAACTGAAATAGAATACATCAAATTCTACTGACTGTCTATGAAGCCTCTACTAGTATCATGACTCCCAACTAACCCAGCTCAATATGACTGAATAAAGAAAATACAACACTTCTCGAACTGTATAACTAACTCAAGCCCTTGAATCAAAGGGACTCATCACCTGCTGACTGGATGTCGCGAACTAATTGGATCTAAATATGTACACTATACCTTGTACCTACATTCCGAGAAAACGTAGCCCACATACAAATATATGGGTCAGTACCATGGAAACGTACCAAGCATATGGGGGTGCAATTCATATATAAAATAATATCTTAATATCATCACAGTTTATAAAATTATGCATGCTGATATAAATGACTCACTTAGCTCGAATTAAAATCATCATAATCATAAGAGAGTAAAATATATCGGGTGAAACATGTGAGTCATCATAATAAATCTCAATTCACTTCCATCTTGATTCCAAATCATCAAAGCAATCAAATCTCATAACAATTCTCTTTGGAATATATGTTTATTAAATCTTTCAAAAATAATGACTTTCTCAAACTCAGTCTTTCAAACAAATGTGTTTTCATCTCAAATATAAGAATAAGACTTTTCATATTAGATAGGAGAATACACACACACACATTGGGAGTCTCTCATAACCGACATAAACCATGTGAGCTACATGGAGTCCAACGTCCAACCCACGTTGGGGAGAGCTGTCCTATCCTTGCCATTGGAGTAGGACCTTAATCTTTTATTCACTAGTGATCACTATATATAAATCAGCCTCAGACTCACAACCTATGGGGGCACATAGTTCTAGGGAAGTACCAATCCTGCTATACCTCCCGCTCGATGCTAAAGACTACTCTCGGACTTAGCTCAGATCTTTTCAAAAGAAAATCCACTAATAAATATTTCAACAATTCACAATGGGAGCCATCATGCTACTCCTTTCATAATAAATCAATAAAAGGGGATTTCTTTTCTCATCTCAGTTTCAAAAACAACCATTTTTACGACCAAAAGGTCAAAGCTTCTTTATCATCTCAAATTATTTAAACTCAAGGTGTTTATAACACATGATTTTCTCAAAATAATAATCTCAAATAGGGTTCCAAAAACCCATACATCAATATCACCATAAAACCTTCCAAAGTTTCATACTTTATGACATAAGCACAAAAATAATCACTTAAAACTTAAAATTTCAGCTTTATAATAATACATCTTGGTAAAGAAAATTAGCTTTGGGATTCAAATCTCATTGTGCTTATAGCACATAGTTTCTCAAAGTACAATCCCAATTAGGACTCAAGGTCTCATACATCAAATTCATATTAAATTTTCTCAAGATTCATGTTTTTCATTATAAATATATATAACTTACTTTAAAATCTGTAAAATTCAGCTTTATGTACAAAAATGTCATCATTCTCATTCAATTCAACTTCCAAAACATAGAGAGTATCATAATCTCAGGTAAAACCATATAGGGTATAAATTCATGCTTCAAATTCATTTCAAAACATGTAAAATCATGTATATTCATAAAATAAAAATCAATTTGGGCACAAGAACGAAAGGGTGTTCTTTTTGAAAAACCCCACATACCTTGAAATTGAAGCTTTGGATGAACTCTTAACCTTGGGACTCTATTCGTGAAAATAATAGGTGCTTCTTGTAGCCCTCGGAATGGGGATTCCGAACCTCGAAGAATTATTAAAAACTCATAGTTGAGTGAGATATTTGAATTTTTAGGTTGAAACCCTAATTAATTTTCTTGGTGATTTTGAGAGAGAGTAAACTTATTTTGGTGTTATGGGAGTTTAATCCCGTGTTATAGACATATATAGGGGTGTTTTGGCACTTGAAAGTGAGGTATGTGGTGCACAACCCATGGTAGACCTTAAGGTCTGCGTCGTACACCTTATGGCAGACATTTAAGTGTGCCTCACACTCCCAATTGCACATATTTGATTGGGCAGCGCATTGCCCATCGCACACCCTTACTGCCTCTCACAAAAATGGGCATAACTCTTCGCTCGGGTATCAGATTTTTACAAAATTGGTATCGTTGGAAAGATAATTAAATTATATACAATTTGATAGGTCTTGGGATGAAAAATTCCATGTATATTAAGATATATATACATTTTAAGTTGACCCTTGTAGAATTAAATGTCAAACTTTGGATAAATCAATTGGTCTTAGCTCAACCTTGTTCTAGGTCATTGCTATAAACATTTTCTGCCTCTAAAATACTCCATTGACTAGGATAATGATCATTCAACTTGTATTCATATGAAAATCACTTGTATTAGAGCTTAGACTCACAGAAACAATGGTTAGAATTCTAGCACGAAAATACGACACATTTGAAGTTGACCCTTATAGAATCGAATGTCAAACTTTGGATGAATCAATTGGTCTTAGCTCAAACTTGTTCTAGGTCATTGATATAAATATTTTCTACCTCTAAAATACTCCATAGACTAGGATAATGATCATGCAACTTGTATTCATATGAGAATCACTTGGATTAGAGCTTAGACGCACAGGAACGATGGTTAGAATTCTAGCATGAAAATATGGGGTATTACAAAGAAGGTATAGGTTTTTCAAATATGGTCAGCCAGGCTATATTCTTAGAAACTATCTGGTTGGTAAGGTTGCTTTAGGGGTGAATAAGGTCCCAGTTGCTTCATTATCAACTCTGGCACCAAAAGGTATCTAGTTTTGGCACTGGTCGAAACTATCTATATGCACTCATTACCTGATAGGAGTCCAAAGCATTACCTTATATCATGACTGGTACATTGAAACTCTTTTCTTGGGACATTTATTGTTTACTTGATCTAGGGACTTCTCTCTCTTATGTGACCCTATTTGTGGATATGTACTTTGGTTTTGGTCCCAGGTTAGTTCGAACCCTTTTTGTGTTTTCACCCCGATAGGTGACTCTATGGTTACTAAAAGAATCTATAGAGGGTGTGTGATATTTATTAGTAGTAAGGAGAGTTTGGTGGATTTGCATGAATTAGATATGGTGGATTTTGATGTAATTTTGGGTATGGACTAGTTACATTCGTGTTACATGTCTTTAGATTGCCGAACCCACAAGGTTGTCTTTATATTCTCTGGTGAACCTGTTATTAATAAGAGGGTGGTTCCCTAGCTCCTAAGAGTAATTTTATATCATATCTTAGAGCTCAGAGATTAATTTCTAAAGGATGTCTCTATTATTTAATCTCGATTAAATATTCTAACATGAAAGGCCCTTCTTTACATTTGGTTTTGATGGTGAATGAATTTTCTAAGGTATTCTCTGATGACCTCCCTGGTGTTCCTATTGCTAGTGAGATTGAGTTTCAGATACTTATCCAATTTCTATTTCCTCTTAGAGACTGGCTCTAGCTGAGTTAAAGGAACTCAAGGATCAACTTATAGATCAGTTGGAAAAGGGTTTCATTTATCTTAGTATATCCCCGTAGGGTGCACCGGTATTATTCATGCATAAGAAGAATGGTTCCCTTTGAATGTGTATTGGCTATCGACAGTTGCATAAGGTGACAGTTAAGAACAAGTATCCTCTTCCAAGATAGATGACTTATTTGATCAGTTAAATGGTGCCAAATTTTTTTCTAAGATCGATCTTTGATCCGGGTATCATCAGCTTAAGATTAGGGAGGCAGATATCCCTAAGACTGCCTTCTGTACTTGGTATGGGCACTTTGAGTTCTTGGAGATGTCGTTTGGGTTAACCAACACTTTGGTAGTGTTTATGGATTTGATGAATAAGGTCTTCCGTTAGTTTTTGGATCTGTTTGTCATTGTGTTCATAGATGACATCGTGGTGCATTCTAAGAGCAAGGTGGATCATGTGAATCACCTTCGTACAATGTTGAATACCTTGAAAGAGTAGTAGTTGTATGACAAATTCTCAAAATATGAGTTCTAGTTAAACGTTGTCACTTTTTAGGTCACATTATTTCTAGTGAAGGGATCATGGCAAATCTGTAAAAGGTTGCGATGGTTAAGAAGTTGCCTAGACCCATGACTATAATCGACATTCAGAGCTTTTTGGGTTTAGCTGGTTACTATAAGAGATTTATGGAGAGTTTCTCGACTATAGCTGCCCCACTGACTATGTTGACAAAAAAGACAGTAAAGTTATTGTGTCCTGATGCTTGCGAGGGGAGTTTCGAGAAGCTGAAGGATAAGCTAACTTTGGCTCCAATTTTGACTCTATCGAAAGGTACTAAGGGGTTTGTGGTTTACTGTGATGTATCCCAGGTGGGACTCTATTGTGTCCTGATGCAGCATGGTAAGGTGATAGCCTGTGCTTCTAGGTAGTTAAAGGTACATGAGAAGAACTATCCTACTAATGATTTAGAGTTGTTAGTTATGGTGTTTGCATTGAAAATCTGGTAGCACTATTTGTATAGAATGCACGTGGACATCTTCTCGGATCATAAAAGTCTGTAGTATTTGTTCACTCAGGAAAAAGCTTAACTTTAGGTAAAGGAGATGGCTTGAGCTTCTTAAGAATTATGATATCATTCTTCACTAACACCCAGTTAAAGCTAATGTGGTTGCTGATACTCTTAGCAGGTTGTCCATGAGGAGTTTACCTCATGTAGAAAAGAAGAAGCGGGAGCTGGTGAAGGATATTCACCGCTTGTCTAACCTTAGAGTTCATCTTTTATACTCCAAAGATGGTGGTGTATTGGTGCGGGAAGTAGAGCAGTCATCTCTAGGTGCAGAGATCAATAAGAAAAAAGAGCTAGATCATGTCTTGATAAAAATTAAGAGTGATATAGGTGGGCAAAAAGTGATGGTATTTGACATTAGTGGTGATAGTACTTTATGGTACCAAAGGAGGTTATGTGTTTTTGATATCGATGGGTTACGAGAAAAGATATTGGCTGAGGCACATGAATTGTGCTATGTTGTTCATCTCGGTTTGATAAAACTATATCATGACCTTAAGGAGAAGTATTGGTAAAGTGGTATGAAGAGGGATATGGCTGATTTTGTGGCCAAATATATGGTGTGACCACAAGTAAAGTTGAGCACATGAGGCCCGGAGGCTTATATCAAGAAATTGAATCGCCTGAATGGAAATAGAAAGTAATCAACATGGATTTTGTTCCTGCTCTTCCTCAGTCTCAAAATTAATTTGATTCAGTTTGGATCATCATGGATAGGATGACAAAGTTGGCTCACTTTTTGCCATTAAAGACTAACTTTTTGGCTGAGAAATATGCGAGGTAGTACCTATAAGAGATTGTAAAGCTACATGGGGTACCTATTTCTATTATCTCTAATCATGGTACACAGTTCTCATCTTACTTTTGGTAGTCATTTTAGAAATGGTTGGGGACTAAGGTTAGTTTGAGTACTGTTTTCCACCTGCACACGAATAGGAAAGAAGAGAGAATTATTCATACATTGGAGGATAAGCTTCATGCATGTGTGGCTGACTATGGTAGTAATTGGGTTGAGCAACTACCTCTTGTCGATTTTGCTTTCAACAATAGTTACCATTATAGTATTAGGATGGCTTCTTTTAAGGCATTGTATGGGTGTAGATCTCTTATTGGCTGGTTTAAACTTGGTAAGGCAGATATATTGGGTCCAAACTTGGTTTATCTGGATATGGATAAGGTAAAGGTGATTCGGGATAGGCTTAAGGCTGGCCAAAGTCGCCAAAAGTCCTATGTACATGCAAGGCATAGGGACTTAAAGTTTGATGTTCGAGATAGGGTGTTCCTAAAGGTGTCTCCCAAGGAGGAAGTGATGCATTTTTGAAGAAAAGAAAGCTTAGTCCCCGCTATGTTAGTCCATATATGATTTGGAGCAGGGTTAGTAATATTGCATATGAATTGGAGTTGCCTTCTAGCTTAAGCTCCATTAATCTAGTGTTCCATGTATCTATGTATTGGAACTGTGTTGGTGATCCATCTCAAGTGGTTCCTATCAAGGATATTGGTATTTTGAATTCTCTATCCTATGAGGAGATCACAGTTGAGATCTTGGACCGTTAGGTTCGTTGATTGCGAACCAAGGATGTGGTCTCGATAAAGGTTCTATGGAGGAACTATAAGGTGGAAGATTCTACTTAGAAAGAGGTAAAGGACATGAAGTCCAAGTATCTGCATTTTTTTTTCGAATCGGATATTTGTGCTTAAGGTATGTGTTCTTTTTGACATTCTTGTTACTGGTTTTGATTAAAGAAAGGGTTGATTACATTGCATGTTGTTTTCTAACTTGGTTAAAATTTGGAATGGGGGTGTTTGGATATAAATCATTCTTATACTTCCTGGTTCATCATTCGAGGATGAATGATCCAAGTGGGGTATGGATCATAGTAGTCTTATGTTAAGGTACTAGTGGTATGATGCCAATCGTATGTTTCCCTATCTTTAACCTAGAGGAGTCTATTCTGTCTAAGGTACAGATTTAGGGTACTGGTCGTATGGTTGGGTACGAATTGACCTTGGTGGTCATATGTGGGACAGTATTTGGGTTCCACAGAGAGGCCTAGAGTACAAGATAAGGATACCACTCGTACACCCTAGGGTATAGTTTGGGGGAAAGGTCGTACCCTCCTGTAGGAGTTTTATGCAGTTTAAGTTGGGGGTAATTTGGACATTTCCCCTCTTAACCTCTTAAGGCCCCACGAATTATAACACTTTTGGGACATCATTTAACCTATTTGAAATCAATCAAACTCTCTTAAACACTCTCAAATTCTCTCAAGGCTCTTGGCTCAAGGAAGCTCGGGTTTCTTTAATATGATCAATTTGGGGCTTACAAGGGTGGTTTCTCTCCGTCTTCTTCATAATATAAGGCAATTTACTCCTCTCTCATTGTTATTTTAACTAAAGGCATGCTTTAATGTATGGTTTTTATGGTGTAAATGTGGTATGGTTTGGGGTTTTGAATTATATGTTAGGGGTTTTAGTTATGGTTTTCCCATGTTTTAATTATGGTTTTCATGTTTTAATGGTAGATTGAATGTGTGGTTGCATGGAAATGGTTAATTGGTACTTGGTTTTGTTTCTGGAAACTATATGCCCTCATATGTTTAATAAAATGCCTATGAGAATGCTTTTGTTACATTGTTGAACTTTCATTGAAAACTTTGCATGGTATAAAGTGGTAGTGGAACTCTGAATTGGTTTGGATGGTTTTAAATGGTTTTAAATGGTTAAATGGTAAGGTCTAGGTGGTCATGGTTAAGGTTAAATTTAAAGCCTTGCGAGTACATAGGAATTCCCCAAGCAAACATAATAATGAACTACTTGTGGGGTAAAAGGGAACCCCCCAAGTGAACATAGTGATAACGAAATCTCTGGGTACATGGGAATACCATATCTTTAAAAGGTTGGCTAAGGACATTGCTTGCAAGCTACAGTCGGTATGACAATATCACTTCTTATAGCCTTGGTTAATAATAAATGGAATTGGTGGTTTAGTTGTGTAGCAATGGTTTTAATTGGGCAATAATAGTGGGGAGTGATAGCTAACTATGAAGGTATGAGTCCAATGGACGGCTACTGGAAAATTATATTTGCCAACATGAGGATTGGTCATAGCGACCGCATACTATACTTATGGGGTACACGCGAATCCCCTAAGTTACACTTGTACATATGTATCATGGAGAGCGAAGGGTACACGGGAATCCCCTTCTCCTATGGTATCTTCGGTTCGTGTGGCTACACACGTCGGGCCCATTCAGAGGGTAACACTGAATCCATATAGCCCATGGGTGGTTCTAGGATGGTTAAGCTACACATACCCAGGTTAATGATCTTAAAGGCATGCTAAACCTGGTTCCCTTTCCCGGCATGGATTTTATATATATATACATATATACATATATGTATATATATGTGTATATATGTATATATATGTATATCTATATATGGTTGTGATGTCATACGGTTGTTTACTTGGTTTTAAAGGTTGGAATTATTTTATCCTTATGTTAAGTACTTGCTAGCGTTCACCCACTAACCCATCTTCAAGCGGTCGTATCCCCACGCGATGAAGGAACTACCCATTCTACTCCTCTTGCTCAGTGATTGGATTCGGGATCAGCTTGTGTTGGATTAAAGGGATGAGCTTCCATAATCCAGAAAGCTTCATTTCATGTCATGGATTTTTTTACGTGCTTTAGACATTTCCTAGGTTTTTGTTTTGGCTATGGTCGGGGGCATATCCCGATCGAAAATTGTATTACTTTTGGATAGAGGCTTTGTGGGACTATTATGGGTTGGTAAGGGCATTGTTGGTATTGATGTCAGCCTTGGCATTGGTATTGCTATTGGGGTAGACACTGGTTGACTATATTTGATTTATGATTGTTCTATCTTGTTTTGAAATATATATATATATAAACATATTGGGTTATTGTCTTGGTTTGGTTGGTTATTCGACGGATTGACTTGGTCGGGTTGGTTTAGGAATTACACTTATCCCAAAGTCAGTATATCTACAAATATGCTATCTTGTTATATGTTTGGAATTCATCCAACTCAGGGCATGCATTTGGAGGTTAGGTTGGGTATCAGGGGTGGTCCTCGGTCCTGGTTGGACTTATGATGCCCATCACGACAAGGCCCCGGTTTGGGTCGTGTCAACCACCAACCAATCCAAAAAAAATGAACCAAAGCATCCCTAAGCATTGAAGAAGAAATAAATCCTGGTGAAGCTTAGGTTGGTTCCTGGCCCACCGCTGGATGGGGTAGAAGAATTTCTAGCTATAGAGCGAGAATAAGGTCTGGTGAAGTTCCCCTATCCTGGCCCCTAGTTGGGGACACATCTCTGAGCTATCCATAACCTCTAGGTTTTCAACAAACAGCGATAGTATTCCTTGGCTTGATATTGTAACCCTCATCTAGTGTAGCGGTAGCACATGTCCTAACCATCTGCAAAAGACTGAAACCAAAGGAATGCTTTAAAACCAACTCAGACTCTTAACATGAAATAAGTGAAAGAAGTGAAGAACTCCTAAGAATTTCATATAGCCTCCCGAAGATACGAAATAGATGTCACCGTTCTGATCCGCAGGACTCTACTAGACACTTTTGCTCTTGTACAAATAATACCGATGAAACCTTGGCTCTGATACCAATTTGTCATAACCTGATTTACGAGTCATGATGGCACCTACTTATCCCGCTAGTAGGTAAGCCGAACCATATCCTAAAGCTATAAACAATGGGCTAACTTTGTGGAAAATGACCTAGAGGCCGAAAATCAATAGCTAAAGAGTTAAAACAGCAACAAGCAATCATAATAACATAATATAATAGATAAAAGAGCAAAAACAATACAAACACTAAGTAATGTTGGTACAAGAGTGTAATACCCATGCGTATTCCTAGCTAGAAATCATCTCAAGGATGCTAGTACTTACTTCAAAATACAAATTATTTTTGTACCCATGGTATTTTTGAGATTTCTACTTTCTATCACATGAAAAATTGAGTTAGCTTCCTAACGATACCAATTTTGTCCAAATCCGACACCAGACGAGGAAGTTATGGATGTTTTACTCAGAATTGACCAAAACGCCCAGGTGTGACGTCCAAGTTGACAGACAGCCAAACAAGTGACGGACGGCCACTTTGACCGTCATAGATAAGGTAATAGGATGACATTCTGGATAAGGATTGATGAATGAGTTGACGGGCTATCAGATTATTGATGGACCGTCATCCAGGCCGTCAACTCTTATCCAGAACCCCATTTCTGGTCCACGTATGACAGTCAAAATGACGGACCATCAAGTTCCTGATGGACCATTAGTTGGGTTATCACATGCCATGTTTAGTTTACTTCCAGGCCATTTTAACAGGGGTATTTTGGTCACTTACCACTCTCCTATATATACCCAGATGAGTCTGAATTCAGCTATTTTGATCATTATTATTTCACAAATAAAAACTAGGGTTTCTCTCTAACTTTAATCTCCGAGAACAAGACCCAATCTTCTTCAAAAATCAAAGGATTTCAAATCCTTCAAGTTCAAAAACATAAAGAACCTTGAGTCAGGTATGCGTAGTGTTCATCTATGGATCTATTTCATTCATAGAGCTCAAGAACCATGTTTTAAATATTATTTTGTGATTGTCTTATTGTGATATGAGCATATACGTGTTGATGATTGTTGTTTAAGTTTCAAGATGATATCTAAAGGTGTTTTCATGAAGTATATATGTTTGTTAGTTGAAATCCATGATCCTTATGTGGCTTAATATGGTGAAATTCATGAACACACTTAATCTAAAGAATGCATGCAAAGTGTTTGATAATATACCTAGGATGATAGAATTCATGTTGCATGATTTAATAGTGCTTAAATGACAAGTCCATTCTTTATGCTTTACGATTTCCCATGAATTCCATGTGAGTGATATGCGTTGTTGTTGTGATATGGATTGACCATGATATTGAATTTATGCAAGTATAGATATGTTGTATGAACTTCCCTTCCATGTATAAGATGTTGAGAACTATGCTTAGTGTGAAAACCCCGACTCATGATATGGTAAATTGTGGACTCTACTCTTACGATCAAGTCAGTCGTGTGTCAGTTTCTTTCTATTGAGTCCTGGGGTACTTGTACCCAAAAAAATATAGCTTTTTACCTAGAGCCATTTCATGTTATCACGATAATATCAGTTAAGCCATGATCTATAGAATTCAGTCGGACATGTGACTCAGGAAACCTCAGAAATCTCATGATCTCAGTTAATTTTCAAATAGTAGCACTAATCCATCAGTTAATGGAAGTCAGTTACACAGTCCATGTAATGTCAGTTAAATCACATTCAGTCTCTTCAGATGGGAATAGAAGTTAGCACCAAGTGAACCAAAGGATGGGAACTCACCCGTCAGTTTAAGGTGTGATTCATAATAATCATGCTTTTATTCCAGAACTACGTAGCCAAGGTAGGTTAAGACATCTTAACCAGTTAGATTAGGGTTGATGAGGTAGCTTAACCATTAGTTTAGGGTTTCCACCGTTCTCATTTTGAGTATCTGCCAGCTAAGGGTCACTCACAGTTATCCTTACTAGTGGCAAGGTATTGACACCCTTCCAATTGGGGCAGAGATTGGACCCCACCTTAGCTATATACGTTATTGGGGCATGTCGATCAAACAACTACCTCCTATAATTTCAGTCCCAGTCTCAGTAAAAGAACTCAGTTAGTTCCTTAGATTTTAGTATTTTAGGACAGTCAGATATAGTCATTTCAGTTACAAAACGGAACACAGATAGTTCCATTAGATTCAGGATTGTTAGACACAGTCATCTACGCTATCGAAATTTCAATATTTGTCATGCTAGATATCAGTAGATTATGCATTAGTGTCCAGATCTAGATATCATACAATCGCGAACTCAGTTACTACGTATGCATGTTTGAACTCTTACGTTTATATCATCCAGTCAGTTAGCATCGTTCATACATGTAAACCCTTTTGCATTTATCCTACCTCACTCGTCTACTCAATACTCTAAGTTGTACTGACCCATTTGCGCCATGGTACTTTCTTTCATGTTATACCATAGGTTCATAGATACGAGCTCCAGATTAGTAGTAGCAGTATTATTCCAGTCGTAGAGTTGCAGTGAGTCCTCATCCATTCAAGGATGATATTATTTATTTCATTTATTATTTCAGTTCAGTTTTGCTAGACGGAGTTAGTTGGAGACATGTTCCTTCAACTCCTTATTCAGACAGTATTTAGAGGCTTTCAGATTTAGCTCAGATTTGATTTAGATTTCAGTCATTTTATGTATTTGTTACCCCATATGGATGTTATGATTTGTTAGATATTTTATTCAGTTAAAACTTATGGCCTATTATTCATGTTTTCTGCATTATTACGTCATATATTGCATTATACAGGTACAGATATCAGTCATGGCTTAGCTTGTGGTCCCTCGGGATCATGGGCACCGTGTAGCGATTCGATTCAAAAAACCGGGGCATTACAAACTTGGTATTAGATCCTAAGGTTCAATAGAGTCCTCGAAAGTCTGAAAGTTGCATCTAGTAGAGTCTTGTGCATGGGTGCATTGCGTGCCACATTTATTTGCAAGAGGATATAAGATATTTTAGAAACAGTTTCCCTTCTTTTGGTATTCATATTGTGCTAGTGAGAATAACCTCAACTTAAACTCTCAGTCTAATCTGTTCTTCTCTTATTTCAGAATATGCCCCTAAAGAGAAGAAACCCGCTAGCTCCTCAGCCCGAAGATTTTTTGGGCGAACATGTTTCTCAGGTAGAGTTTAGGGCCGAATTTACCACACTTGCTTAGTCTGTGGCTGCCCAAAATAAATGGCCATCAGTTATTTCAGCCAATCTAGTGTCCAACTCAGCCGCAGCTAGGATTCGGGTCTTCACCCGAATGAACCCTCCATCTTTCTTTGGGTATAAGTCTGATGAAGACCCTTAGAAATTTATTGACCAAGTCCAGAAGGTCATAGACATCATGGGAGTCACTTCTTGTCAGAGTTACGATTTAGCCACATACCAGTTATAGGATGTTGCTCACACTTGGTACAAATAATGGAAGTCTAACAGTTTAGAGGATAGATGTCCTATAGAGTGTGAGGAATTTGTCATGACTTTCTTAGACAGATTCTTTCCCCAAGAGCTGAGGGAGGCAAAAGTTCTAGAGTTCATCAAACTCAGGCAGGGAAATATAACGGTTAAGAAGTATTCTCTTAAATTTACTCAGCTAGCCAAATATGCCCCTCATGTGGTTACAGACAACAGGGCTAAGATGCACAAGTTCTTATCAAGGGTGAATAATAGCGTGCTAAATAAATGTAGGTCTATGATGCTGAACAGTGATATGACTTTAGCTAGGCTCATGGATCATGCTCAATAAATAAAGGAGTAGAAGATTAGGACTAGGGAGAGGAAGAACAAGAGAGAAAGGTCAGGCAGTTTCAATTTTGCTCAACCAAAATAAGAAGGAGGAAACCATTTGCAGTTTCATCCTAAGCAAGCAATTCCAGTTCCTTCCTCCGCCAGTTCCCCAGTGCCGAAATTTAGAGACGGCGACATAGATCGATCACCAGGCTCTAAGTCTGAGGGCAGTGTCAGCAGTGCCCAAACTAATCCCCTGTGTCAGACTTGTGACAAGAACCACAAGGGTACCTGTAGAGCTAGTAGCGATGTTTGTTTTGATTGTGGCAAGCCAGGCCGCAGGATTAGAGAGTGTCCAAAGTCAGGTCTACAGGGTTAGTAGAATTTCTCCACAGCCTATTCCAGTCGCCCAAATCAGCAGAGTGGCGCTTCCATTGCTACTAGTGGGTAACACCCAAATAGAATCTATGCTCTTCAGACCTGACAAGATTAGGAAAATTCTCCTAATGTTATTACTGGTATGTTACAGATTTTCCATGTTCATGTTTAGGCTTTGCTAGATCTAAGTGCATCCTTGTCTTTTGTTACTCCTTATATAGCAGGCAATTTCGGAATCAGTCCCAAAATTTTAGCATAGCCCTTTTCAGTGTTTGCCCCAGTGGGTAAAACCATCATAGCTCGGTGGGTATACAGGCACTGCCCGATTATGATATTTTAGAAAGCCACGTTAGTAGATTTAGTCGAGTTAGAGATGACTGATTTTGACGTCATTCTCAGTATGGATTAGTTTCATTCCTGCTATGCCACAGTCGACTGCAGAACTAGGGTAGTTTAGTTTCAATTCCTAAATAAGCCCGTCCTAGAGTGGAAGGATAGTACTTTATCTTTCAGGGGTTATCTTGTTTCCTACCTTTGGGCAAGGAAAATAATTTCTAAGGGGTGTGTGTATCATCTCGTGCATATTAAAGATTTCAATTTTGAATCTCCTAGTCTTGATTCAGTCCTAGTTGTAAATGAGTATTCAGATGCATTTCCCAAAGATCTTCAAGGCATTTCTCTCGATAGGGAAATAAACTTCGGCAATGACCTTATTCTAGATACTCAGCCTATTTCTAGTCCACCATACAGAATGGCACCAGCAGAACTCAAAAAACTGAAAGATCAATTGAAGGATCTCTTAGATAAGGGATTCATCAGGCCTAGTATATCCCCATGGGGTGCACCAGCTGTCTTATTCATCTGCAAGAAAGATGATTCTCTCAGGATACGTATTGATTATCGTCAGCTCAACAAAGTTACGGTCAAGAACAAGTATCCTCTTCCCAGAATAGATGACTTGTTTGACCAACTTTAGGGTGCCAGTTATTTATCCAAAATAGACCTCAGATCAGGCTACCATCAGCTCAGAGTTAGAGAATGTAACATCCCAAAGACAGTTTTCCATACTCGGTATGGTCACTTTGAGTTTCTAGTTATGTCCTTTGGTCTTATCAATGCCCCATTCGCTTTTATGGACTTGATAAACCGTGTGTTCAAGAAGTACTTGGACATATTCGACATAGTCTTCATAGATAATATCCTGTTCTATTCCTGCACAGAGAGTGATCATTCAAACCATCTCAGGATTGTTCTTCAGACTCTTAGAGATCACTAGATATAATTCTATAAGTGAAAGTTTTGGCTAAGATCAATAGAATTCCTTGGCCATATTATTTTCGGTGATGGCATTAGAGTAGATCCTCAGAAGATCAAAGCAGTAAGAAATTGTCCTCGCCCTATCTCTCTATCAGATATCAGGAGTTTCTTGGGATTGGCTAGCTATTATAGATGTTTTTTCAAGGGATTTCCTTCTATTGCATCCCCCATGTCCATATTAACTCAGAAGAAGGTCAAGTTTTAGTGGTCAGATCCTTGTGAGAAGATTTTTCAAGAGTTGAAGACTCGACTCATCTCAGCTCCAATTCTAGCTCTTCTAGATGGTTCAGATAGTTTTGTAGCCTATTATGATGCATCCAGAGTGGGTTTAAGTTGTGTCCTCATGCAGTATGGTAAGGTCATAGCCAATGTCTCTAGACAGTTAAAGTCCCATGAGAAGAATTATCCTACTCATGATCTTGAGTTAGTAGCCATAGTATTTTCCTTAATAATTTGGAGGCATTATCTATACGGAGTTCATGTAGGTGTCTTCATAGATCATAAAAGTCTCCAGTATATCTTTTATCAAAAAAATCTCACTATTCATCAGAAAAGATGGTTAGAGCTTTTGAAAGATTATAACATTAGTCTCCTTTACCATCTGGGCAAGCCCAACATTGTGTCCGACACTCTCAGTAGACTCTCCATGAGTAGTGTTTCTCATATCGAGGACAACAAGAAGAAGATAGCTCAGGAAATCCTTCAGCTCTCTAGACTAGGTGTTTATTTAGTTGATTCTTCGGAGGGTGGTGTATGTGTTCAGAGCAGTTCAGAGTCATCTCTAGTTTCTGAGGTGAAAGAAAAGCAAGACAGGGATCCTAGCCTTGTCAAGATAAAAGAGTCAGTTCAAAATCAGAGAGTAGAGGTTTTCTCCCAAGGGGGAGATGGGGTTCTTCATTGTCAAGGTCGTCTATGCATTCCAGGTGTAGATGACTTAAAGCAGCGAATTCTTGCAGAAGCACATGGTGCGAGATACTCTATTCATCTAGGGGCCACTAAGATGTACCGCGACTTGCGAGAAATCTATTGGTGGAGTGGGATGAAGAGAGATATTGCAGATTTTGTGGCTAAGTGCTGTACATGTCAGCAAGTTAAGATAGAGCATCATAAGCCTAGTGGAACCATGTAGGAGTTCACCATTCCTACTTAGAAATGGGAAGAAGTGAACATAGACTTCATGACAGGTTTGCCTCGAATTCGTCATCAACAAGATTCAGTTTGGGTTATTATAGATAGGATGACCAAGTCAACACATTTTCTTCCAGTTCATACTTTTTATTCAGCCGAGGATTATGCCAAACTCTATATCAGGGAGTTGGTCAGAATACACAATGTTCCATTATCTATTATATCAAACAGAGGTACCCAGTTCACCTCTCACTTCTGGAAAGCATTCTAAAAGGGTCTTGGTACCCAAGTCCATCTCAGTACAGTCTTTTAGCCTTAGACATATGGTCAAGCAGAAAGGACTATTTATACTCTTGAAGATATGCTAAGGGCGTGTGCAATTGATTTCAAGGAAAGTTGGGATGACCACTTGCCTTTGATTGAGTTTTCATACAACAATAACTATCATTCCAGTATTAAAATGGCTCCATTCAAAGCTCTCTATGGAAGGAGGTGTAGATCTTCCATTGGTTGGTTTGAAGTTAGTGAGGCCTCAGTCATAGGTCCTGACTTAGTTTTTGATACCTTATAGAAAGTTTTGTTGATCAGAGAGAGACTCTGGGCTGCTCAGAGCCGACAGAAGTCTTATGCTGATGTTCGTAGAAAAGATCTTGAGTTTGAGGTCGATGACTATGTCTATCTTAAGATCTCTCCCATGAAGGGAGTAAAGAGGTTTGATAAGAAAGGGAAACTCAGTCCCTGCTATGTCGGTCCCTTTAGGATTCTCAGTCGTTTAGTCAAGGTAGCTTATGAGCTCAAATTGCCTTAAGATTTAGCCTCAGTTCATCTGATCTTCCATGTATCCTTTCTCAAGAAGTGCGTAGGTGACCTAGTAGTTGTAGTCCCTATTTAGAGCATTGATGTTCAGAACAGTCTCTCTTATGAAGAGATTTCGATCAAAATCTTAGACTATAAGACTCATCGATTGAGGAACAAAGAGGTCCCTCTAGTTAAGGTTCTTTAGCGGAATCAGTTCGTCGAGGGAGCTACTTAGGAAGCATAAGCTGATATGCATACCAAGTATCCTTACCTCTTCTCCGCCGATTCAGATTCAGCTCAAGGTAATAGTTCGTCTTAAGCTTATTCAGTTTCATATTCATGTTCCCATTATAAACATGGTATCTAATACCATTTCATACTCTGTCATGTATTTATGTATCAGTTCTATTATAAAATTATGCATCAACTATGCATTCTCGTTTTGAGAAACTCAGTTTATCAAAACACTCAGTTAGCCATGCATCAGATGTGCATTAGTTCAGTATATTTAGCATTTCATTCATGAAGTCATGTCTCAGTCACTCATGTTCAATCCATGTTCATTTATTATTTTCCCTATTATTCAGTCTCATTCGAGGATGAATGTTCTCAAGGGGGAGATTGTAATACCCCGTATTTTCGTGCTAGAATTCTAACCGTCGTTCGTACGCGTCTAAGCTCTAATCCAAGTTATTCTCATGTGAATACAATTTGTATGATCATTATCCTAGTCTATGGAGTATTTTAGAGGTGGAAAATATTTATAGCAATGACATAGAACAAGGTTGACCTAAGACCAATTGATTCATCCAAAGTTTGACATTTGATTCTACAAGGGTCAACTTCAAACGTGCATATCTCTTAATATACATGAAATTTTTCATCCCAAGACCAATCAAATTGTAGTTAATTGAATTAGCTTTCCAACGATATCAATTTCGCAAAAATCCGATACCCGAGCGAAGAGTTATGCCCATTTTCATGAGAGGCAGTAAGGGTATGCGATGGGCAATGCGCCGCCCAATCAAATGTGTGTGATTGGGGGTGCGAGGCATACTTAAATGTCTGCCATAAGTTGTGCGACGCACATCTTAAGTTCTGTCATGGGTTGTGCGCCGCATACCTCACTTCCAAGTGACAAAAACACCCCCTATATATGTCTATAACACGGGATTAAACTCCCATAACACCAAAATAAGTTTACTTTCTCTCAAAATCACCAAGAACATTCATTAGGATTTCAACCTAAAAATTCAAATATCTCAAGATTCAACCATGAGTTTTCAATAATTTTTTGAGATTCGAAATCCACATTCCGAGGGCTACAAGAAACACTCATTATTTTCACGAATAGAGTCCAAAGGTCAAGAGTTCATTCAAAGCTTCAAGTTTAAGGTATGTGGGGATTTTCAACAAGAACATCCTTTCATTCTTGTGCCCAAAATTTGTATTATTTTACAAAGATATATGATTTTACATGCTTTGATATGAATTTGAGATAGAACCTATTATCCTACGTTCTAGTTCAAAAGACTAATATATTTTTATGATGTCTTGAAGATAAATTCCTTGAGTTTTTATGTTAATATCATGTTTGAAGTTGAATCTCCAGATTTTCATATGAATTATACATGTTTGCTACATAAGGTGTGAATCTTGAAATTTTTTGCTCAAGTATTAATATATGGGTTTTGTACCCTATTTGAGAATTATGATTTTTGTGAAAGTAATGTGTTATGCACACCATGAGATTTGAATGATTTGACCTTTTGGTCTTGAAAGAGTTATTTTTGAACTCAAATGAGAAAAGAAATCCACATTTTGATTTTTTATGAAAAGGGGTAGCATGATGGCTCCCGTTGTGAATTGTTGAATTATTTTGTGGTGGATTTTCTTTGAAAGTATTTGAGCTAAGTCTGGGAGTAGTCTTTAGAACCGAGTGAGAGGTATAGGTGTGTTGGTACTTCCCTAGAACTACGTTCCCCCGTAGGAGCCAAAATTGAGGCTGATTATATATAGTGATCACTAGTTTTTAGATTTGATACTTATAGTCCTACTTCGATGGCAAGGATAGGATAGCTCTCCCCAACGTGGGTTATACGTTAGACTCCATATGGCTCACATGGTTTATGTCGGTTATGATATCTCCCAATGTATGTATGTGTAATCTCCTATCTAATATGAAAAGTCTTATTCTTCTATCTGAGATGAAAACATATTTGTTTGAAAGACTGAGTTTGAGAAAGTCATTATTTTCAAAAGATTTAATGAACATATATTCCAAATAGAACTGTTATGAGATTTGATTGCTTTGATAATTTGAAATTGAGATGGAAGTGAATTGAGATTTATTATGATGACTCACATGTTTCACCCGATATATTTTAATCTCTTATGATTATGATGATTTTAATTCGAGCTAAGTGAGTTATTTATATCAGCATACATAATTTTATAAACTGTGATGATATTAAGACATTATTTTATGTATGTATTGCACCCCCATATGCTCGGTACGTTTCCATGGTACTGACCCACATATTCGTATGTCGGCTATATTTTCTTGGAATGTAGGTACAAGGTATAGTGTACATCTTCAGATCTAGTCAGTTCGCAGCATCCAATTAGCAGGTGATGAGTCCTTTTGATTTAAGGGCTTGAGTTAGTTATATAGTTCGAGAAGTGTTGTATTTTCTTTATTCAGTCTTATTGAGTTGGGTTAGTCAGGAGTCATGACCCGGCTACCTACAGTCAATACTAGTAGAGGCTTCATAGACAGTCAGTAGAAGTTAATGTATTCTGTTTCAGTTTTGGCTGTAAAAGCAGAGTTGTAATCTTGTAAATTTAGTTTTGTATTTATCATATTCAGAAAAGAGTTATTTTCTATAGATTTGTATAGATTTATACTTTTTGTTCAATTGCTTATGAGTTATACCAGTAGAAGGGTTAGCTTGGGGTCATTTGTGATCCTAAGCACTGTGTGACATCTCGGGACCTGATTTTAGGGCATTACAAACTTGGTATCAGAGCACAGAGTTCAAGTATCCTAGGGTGTCTATGAAGCTGTGTCTAGTAGAGTCTTGTGGAACGGTACGGAGACATATGAACTTTTCTTTGAGAGGCTA